>NC_058084.1:202791371-202865253 GCF_014858855.1 Bufo gargarizans | reverse complement strand
TCAAAAGGGGGGGGGGGGAGAATCCTAGTCATGTGCACCTGCATCAAAGGGGGGGGGGGGAGAATCCTAGCTCATGTGCACCTGCATCAAAGGGGGGGGGGGGGGGGAGAATCCTAGCTCATGTGCACCTGCATCAAAGGGGGGGGGGGGAGAATCCTAGCTCATGTGCACCTGCATCAAAGGGGGGGGGGAGGGGGGAGAATCCTAGCATGTGCACCTGCATCAAAAGGGGGGGGGGGGAGAATCCTAGCTCATGTGCACCTGCATCAAAGGGGGGGGGGCGAATCCTAGCTCATGTGCACCTGCATCAAAGGGGGGGGGAGGGGAGAATCCTAGCTCATGTGCACCTGCATCAAAGGGGGGGGGGGAGAATCCTAGCTCATGTGCACCTGCATCAAAGGGGGGGGGAGAATCCTAGCTCATGTGCACCTGCATCAAAGGGGGGGGGGGGGGGGAGAATCCTAGCTCATGTGCACCTGCATCAAAGGGGGGGGGAGGGGGGAGAATCCTAGCTCATGTGCACCTGCATCAAAGGGGGGGGGGGGAGAATCCTAGCTCATGTGCACCTGCATCAAAGGGGGGGGGGGGGAGAATCCTAGCTCATGTGCACCTGCATCAAAGGGGGCGGGGGGGAGAATCCTAGCTCATGTGCACCTGCATCAAAGGGGGGGGGGGGGGAGAGAATCCTAGCTCATGTGCACCTGCATCAAAGGGGGGGGGGGGAGAATCCTAGCTCATGTGCACCTGCATCAAAGGGGGGGGGGGGGAGAATCCTAGCTCATGTGCACCTGCATCAAAGGGGGGGGGAGGGGAGAATCCTAGCTCATGTGCACCTGCATCAAAGGGGGGGGGGGGAGAATCCTAGCTCATGTGCACCTGCATCAAAGGGGGGGGGGGGGAGAATCCTAGCTCATGTGCACCTGCATCAAAGGGGGGGGGGGAGAATCCTAGCTCATGTGCACCTGCATCAAAGGGGGGGGGGGGAGAATCCTAGCTCATGTGCACCTGCATCAAAGGGGGGGGGGGGAGAATCCTAGCTCATGTGCACCTGCAAAGGGGGGGGGGGAGAATCCTAGCTCATGTGCACCTGCATCAAAGGGGGGGGGGAGAATCCTAGCTCATGTGCACCTGCATCAAAGGGGGGGGAGGGGGAGAATCCTAGCTCATGTGCACCTGCATCAAAGGGGGGGGGGGGAGAATCCTAGCTCATGTGCACCTGCATCAAAGGGGGGGGGGGGAGAATCCTAGCTCATGTGCACCTGCATCAAAGGGGGGGGGGGGAGAATCCTAGCTCATGTGCACCTGCATCAAAGGGGGGGGGGGGGAGAATCCTAGCTCATGTGCACCTGCATCAAAGGGGGGGGGGGGGAGAATCCTAGCTCATGTGCACCTGCATCAAAGGGGGGGGGGGAGAATCCTAGCTCATGTGCACCTGCATCAAAGGGGGGGGGGGGAAGAATCCTAGCTCATGTGCACCTGCATCAAAGGGGGGGGGGAGGGGAGAATCCTAGCTCATGTGCACTGCATCAAAGGGGGGGGGGGAGGGGAGAATCCTAGCTCATGTGCACCTGCATCAAAGGGGGGGGGGGGGGAGAATCCTAGCTCATGTGCACCTGCATCAAAGGGGGGGGGGGGAGAATCCTAGCTCATGTGCACCTGCATCAAAGGGGGGGGGGGGAGAATCCTAGCTCATGTGCACCTGCATCAAAGGGGGGGGGGGGAGAATCCTAGCTCATGTGCACCTGCATCAAAGGGGGGGGGGGAGAATCCTAGCTCATGTGCACCTGCATCAAAGGGGGGGGGGAGGGGAGAATCCTAGCTCATGTGCACCTGCATCAAAAGGGGGGGGGGGGGAGAATCCTAGCTCATGTGCACCTGCATCAAAGGGGGGGGGGGAGAATCCTAGCTCATGTGCACCTGCATCAAAGGGGGGGGGGGGGAGAATCCTAGCTCATGTGCACCTGCATCAAAGGGGGGGGGGGGAGGGGAGAATCCTAGCTCATGTGCACCTGCATCAAAGGGGGGGGGGGGGGAGAATCCTAGCTCATGTGCACCTGCATCAAAGGGGGGGGGGGGGAGAATCCTAGCTCATGTGCACCTGCATCAAAGGGGGGGGGGGGGGGAGAATCCTAGCTCATGTGCACCTGCATCAAAGGGGGGGGGGGGAGGGGAGAATCCTAGCTCATGTGCACCTGCATCAAAGGGGGGGGGGGGGGAGAATCCTAGCTCATGTGCACCTGCATCAAAGGGGGGGGGGGGAGAATCCTAGCTCAGTGCACCTGCATCAAAGGGGGGGGGGGAGAATCCTAGCTCATGTGCACCTGCATCAAAGGGGGGGGGGGGAGAATCCTAGCTCATGTGCACCTGCATCAAAGGGGGGGGGGGAGAATCCTAGCTCATGTGCACCTGCATCAAAGGGGGGGAGGGGAGAATCCTAGCTCATGTGCACCTGCATAAAGGGGGGGGGGGAGAATCCTAGCTCATGTGCACCTGCATCAAAGGGGGGGGGGAGGGGAGAATCCTAGCTCATGTGCACCTGCATCAAAGGGGGGGGGGAGAATCCTAGCTCATGTGCACCTGCATCAAAGGGGGGGGGGGGGAGAATCCTAGCTCATGTGCACCTGCATCAAAGGGGGGGGGGGGAGAATCCTAGCTCATGTGCACCTGCATCAAAGGGGGGGGAGGGAGAATCCTAGCTCATGTGCACCTGCATCAAAGGGGGGGGGGGGGAGAATCCTAGCTCATGTGCACCTGCATCGGGGGGGGGGGGGGGGGAAGAATCCTAGCTCATGTGCACCTGCATCAAAGGGGGGGGGGGAGAATCCTAGCTCATGTGCACCTGCATCAAAGGGGGGGAGGGGGAGAATCCTAGCTCATGTGCACCTGCATCAAAGGGGGGGGGGGGGGAGAATCCTAGCTCATGTGCACCTGCATCAAAGGGGGGGGGGGGGAGAATCCTAGCTCATGTGCACCTGCATCAAAGGGGGGGGGGAGAATCCTAGCTCATGTGCACCTGCATCAAGGGGGGGGGGGGGAGAATCCTAGCTCATGTGCACCTGCATCAAAGGGGGGGGGGGGAGAATCCTAGCTCATGTGCACCTGCATCAAAGGGGGGGGGGGGGGAGAATCCTAGCTCATGTGCACCTGCATCAGGGGGGGGGGGGGGGGGGGGGGGGAAGAATCCTAGCTCATTGGCACCTGCATCAAAGGGAGGGGGGGGGGAAGAATCCTAGCTCATGTGCCCCTGCATCAAAGGGGGGGAGGGGAGAATCCTAGCTCATGTGCACCTGCATCAAAGGGGGAGGGAGGGGAGAATCCTAGCTCATGTGCACCTGCATCAAAGGGGTGGGGGAGGGGGAGATCCTAGCTCATTGACCTGCATCAAAGGGGGGGGAGGGGAGCCATCCTAGCTCCATGTGCACCTGCATCAAAAGGGAGGGGGGGGGACAGATCCGCTCATGGGCCCCTGCATCAAAGGGGGGGGGGGGGGGAGGGGAGAATCCTAGATCATGTTGCACCTGCATTAAAGGGGGGGGGGGGGGGGGGGGGAGGGGGAGAATCCTAGCTCATGTGCACCTGAATCAAAGGGGGGGGGGGGAATACTAGCTTCAATGTGCCCTGCCTCCAAGGGGGGGGGGGGGCGAGGGGAGATCTAGCTCATGTGCACCTGCATCAAAGGGGGCGGGAGAGGGGGAGAATCCTAGCTCATGTGCACCTGCATCAAAAGGGGGGGGGGGAGAATCCTAGCTCATGTGCACCTGTATCAAAGGGGGGGGGGGAGAATCCTAGCTCATGTGCACCTGCATCCAAGGGAGGGGGGGGGAAGAATCCTAGCTCATGTGCACCTGCATCAAAGGGGGGGGGAGGGGAGAGAATCCTAGCTCATGTGCACCTGCATCAAAAGGGGGGGGGGGGAGAATCCTAGCTCATGTGCACCTGCATCAAAGGGGGGGGGAGAATCCTAGCTCATGTGCACCGCATCAAGGGAGGGGGGGGGGGGAAGAATCCTAGCTCATGTGCACCTGCATCAAAGGGGGGGGGAGGGGAGGGAGAATCCTAGCTCATGTGCACCTGCATCAAAGGGGGGGAGGGGAGAATCCTAGCTCATGTGCACCTGCATCAAAGGGGGGGGGGGGGAATCCTAGCTCAACGTGCACCTGCATCAAAGGGGGGGGGGAGATCCTAGCTCATGTGCACCTGCATCAAAAGGGGGGGGGGAGAATCCTAGCTCATGTGCACCTGCATCAAAGGGGGGGGGGGGGAGAATCCTAGCTATGTGCACCTGCATCAAAGGGGGCGGGAGGAGGGGAGAATCCTAGGCTCATGTGCACCTGCATCAAAGGGGGGGGGGAGAATCCTAGCTCATGTGCACCTGCAATCAAAGGGGGGGGGAGAATCCATAGCTCATGGCACCTGCATCAAAGGGAGGGGGGGGGGAAGAATCTAGCTCATGTGCACCTGCATCAAAGGGGGGGGGGGAAGGGCGACTCCTAGCTCATGTGCACCTGCATCAAAGGGGGGGGGGAGAATCCTAGCTCATGTGCACTGGCATCAAAGGGGGGGGGGGGGGAAGAATCCTAGCTCATGTGCACCTGCATCAAAGGGGGGGGAGGGAGAATCTAGCTCATGTGCACCTGCATCAAAGGGGGGGGGGAGAATCCTAGCTCATGTGCACCTGCATCAAAGGGAGGGGGGGGGAAGAATCCTAGCTCATGTGCACCTGCATCAAAGGGGGGGGGAGAATCCTAGCTCATGTGAACCTGCATCAAAGGGAGGGGGGGGGGAAGAATCCTAGCTCATGTGCACCTGCATCAAAGGGGGGGGGGAGGGGAGAATCCTAGCTCATGTGCACCTGCATCAAAGGGGGGGGGGGAGGGGAGAATCCTAGCTCATGTGCACTGCATCAAAGGGGGGTGGGGGGGGAATCCTAGCTCATGTGCACCTGCATCAAAGGGGGGGGGGGGAGGGGAGAATCCTAGCTCATGTGCACCTGCATCAAAGGGGTGCGGGAGAGGGGAGAATCCTAGCTCATGTCACCTGCATCAAAAGGGGGGGGGGGGGGAGGAATCCTAGCTCATGTGCACCTGTATCAAAGGGGGGGGGGGAGAATCCTAGCTCCTGTGCACCTGCATCAAAGGGAGGGGGGGGGAAGAATCCTAGCTCATGTGCACCTGCATCAAAGGGGGGGGAGGGGAGAATCCTAGCTCATGTGCACCTGCATCAAAGGGAGGGGGGGGGGAAGAATCCTAGCTCATGTGCACCTGCATCAAAGGGGGGGGGGGGAGGGGAGGGGAGAATCCTAGCTCATGTGCACCTGCATCAAAGGGGGGGAGGGGAGAATCCTAGCTCATGTGCACCTGCATCAAAGGGGGGGGGGGGAATCCTAGCTCAAGTGCACCTGCATCAAAGGGGGGGGGGGGGGAGAATCCTAGCTCATGTGCACCTGCATCAAAGGGGGGGGGGAGAATCCTAGCTCATGTGCACCTGCATCAAAGGGGGGGGGGGGGAGAATCCTAGCTCCATGTGCACCTGCATCAAAGGGGGCGGGAGAGGGGAGAATCCTAGCTCATGTGCACCTGCATCAAAAGGGGGGGGGGGGGAGAATCCTAGCTCATGTGCACCTGCATCAAAGGGGGGGGGGGAGAATCCTAGCTCATGTGCACCTGCATCAAAGGAGGGGGGGGGGAAGAATCCTAGCTCATGTGCACCTGCATCAAAGGGGGGGGGGGGAGGGGAGAATCCTAGCTCATGTGCACCTGCATCAAAGGGGGGGGGGGAGAATCCTAGCTCATGTGCACCTGCATCAAAGGGAGGGGGGGGGGAAGAATCCTAGCTCATGTGGCACCTGCATCAAAGGGGGGGGGGGGGGGGAGAATCCTAGCTCATGTGAACCTGCATCAAAGGGGGGGGGGGGGGGAGAATCTAGCTCATGTGCACCTGCATCAAAGGGGGGGGGGGAGAATCCTAGCTCATGTGCACCTGCATCAAAGGGGGGGGGGAGGGGAGAATCCTAGCTCATGTGCCCCTGCATCAAAGGGGGGGGGGGGAGGGGAGAATCCTTAGCTCATGTGCACTGCATCAAAGGGGGGGGGGGGAGAATCTAGCTCGATGTCATGTGCACCTGCATCAAAGGGGGCGGGAGAGGGGAGAATCCTAGCTCATGTGCACCTGCATCAAAAGGGGGGGGGGGGAAGAATCCTAGCTCATGTGCACCTGCATCAAAGGGGGGGGGGAGAATCCTAGCTCATGTGCACCTGCATCAAAGGGGGCGGGAGAGGGGAGAATCCTAGCTCATGTGCACCTGCATCAAAAAGGGGGGGGGGGGGGAGAATCCTAGCTCATGTGCACCTGCATCAAAGGGGGGGGGGGGGGGAGGAATCCTAGCTCATGTGCACCTGCATCAAAGGGGGGGGGGGGGGGAGAATCCTAGCTCATGTGCACCTGCATCAAAAGGGGGGGGGGGAGAATCCTAGCTCATGTGCACCTGCATCAAAGGGGGGGGGGGAGAATCCTAGCTCATTTGCACCTGCATCAAAGGGAGGGGGGGGGAAGAATCCTAGCTCATGTGCACCTGCATCAAAGGGGGGGGGGGGAGAATCCTAGCTCATGTGCACCTGCATCAAAGGGGGGGGGGGAGAATCCTAGCTCATGTGCACCTGCATCAAAGGGGGGGGGGGAGAATCCTAGCTCATGTGCACCTGCATCAAAGGGGGGGGGGGAGAATCCTAGCTCATGTGCACCTGCATCAAAGGGGGGGGGGGGGAGGGGAGAATCCTAGCTCATGTGCACCTGCATCAAAGGGGGGGGGGGGGGAGAATCCTAGCTCATGTGCACCTGCATCAAAGGGAGGGGGGGGGGAAGAATCCTAGCTCATGTGCACCTGCATCAAAGGGGGGGGGGGAGGGGAGAATCCTAGCTCATGTGCACCTGCATCAAAGGGGGGGGGGAGAATCCTAGCTCATGTGCACCTGCATCAAAGGGGGGGGGGGGAGGGAGAATCCTAGCTCATGTGCACCTGCATCAAAGGGGGGGGGGGAGAATCCTAGCTCATGTGCACCTGCAAAGGGAGGGGGGGGGGAAGAATCCTAGCTCATGTGCACCTGCATCAAAGGGGGGGGGGGAGGGGAGAATCCTAGCTCATGTGCACCTGCATCAAAGGGGGGGAGGGGAGAATCCTAGCTCATGTGCACCTGCATCAAAGGGGGGGGGGGGGAATCCTAGCTCAAGTGCACCTGCATCAAAGGGGGGGGGGGGAGAATCCTAGCTCATGTGCACCTGCATCAAAGGGGGGGGGGGGGGGGAGGGGAGAATCCTAGCTCATGTTCTATTGTATTTTTAATATCTGATGAAATAAGAACAAACAGACAAATAAGGAGATTTACTTTTTTTTTTTATTCCGGGTTTAGTGTCCCTAAGGCCTCATGCACACGACCGTTGTTTTATTCAGTTTATAAATAATAAATAAGCCTCAAAAAGGTACGTTGCTTAGTGGCGTCGCAGGTCCCAATGGTGAAGTGGATACAGTTCACACAGGTGAAAGCGTTTCTTTTGATTGGACCGCGCTGCCTCAGAAGTCACAGGAGATCCACAATCGAAGCCAGCAAGATAATCACGGACATGGGGAAGCAAACAGGCCAGTCAAAGCCTCTCCTCTCCTTTCCAAGCTTCTATGGAACACCAAAATTGCATCCAATAGTGAAGTACCGTCATACAGATTGGAGTAGAAAATGGTTTTATTAGACTCACAATGTACAAGTATATACAGGCAGTATACAATGGATCAATCACCCGACCCGGGTTTCGCTCAGTCGAGCTTCGTCAGGGGTATTCATTCCACCCACTCCAGGGCGGTCTTATAACGGGTCAGGTTGGTTTGCACCCGCCTACCCAATCAACTGCACAGGTAAATAAAATAGAAGATAGGGAACCAACAACTGCGGAGCATAGCTGCACTACAGACAAACAGAATTTTCCCCATCAGGCAATGAGGGGCGTCCAGAGGACTGTGACAGGGAAACAGGGCACCCCGCAAAAAAGAGGCCATGCAGAGGAAAACGAGGGGGAAAGAAACACAAGCCCAACCCCCAAAAAAAGCAGGGGGATATAGTCGGTATCTTTAACCTAAGTTCACATTCTTTAACACAATCTGAGAAAGAGGTTTTGGGAAAAGGCCTGAAGTTTGCTCCCACTGCTGGGATCAACAAATTTGAGGCCTTTTTAGATGTGCATAAATTTGTGTGCAAGCTTAACATAGCCAAGTATTGTTTAACAAACCAGGCTCCATGTAGGAATTTTGAGGAGGAAGGCAATATTGTACATAGTCAACTTAAGGAGAAATCCCAATTTTTTCCGAAAAATAAAGAAAATGAATGCATAGAGGCCTTTAAAAGGGGAGTCCTAAAGGAGATTGAGGGAATTGGCACTAAACCAAGGAGACAGAATTTAACACCAGAACAGAGACTTGCTTTGAAACAACTTGAGAATAATAAAAGAATAGTGATAAAACCGGCAGATAAGGGGGGGGGGGAGGGGGTTGTTATTATGGACATGGATATGTATGGGAGAGAAATGTCCACACTATTGGCAGATGTGGGAACATACCAGACACTTAAGAAAAATCCCTCTTTGGAGTTTCAGGCGAAACTAGAATTGTTGCTTCAAAGAAGGGATTATTAACAAAAAGGAATTGGATTATTTAAATAATAAGCATCCAGTCACCCCTGTTATATATTTTTTGCCTAAAATCCACAAAAGCAAGACCAACCCGCCGGGGAGGCCGATTGTTTCCGGCATAAATTCACTGACCAGCCGACTGGGGGAATATGTGGATTTTTTTCCTCCAGAAAAATGTCCCTTTAATGCCGTCCTTCCTAAAGGACACTGGCAGTGTCCTGCAGTTTGTTAAAGAATTTGGCAATTGCCCTGCCAATATGTGGTTGGCCACTATTGATGTGGCCTCATTGTATACAGTAATCCCTAAAGAACTGGGACTCAAGGCGATCGAGCACGCTCTGAACAACGATCCCCTGATGACCAAACATCAGGGGTTATTTGTTTTAGAGTGTGTTGATTTCTGTTTGAGTCATAATTATTTTTGGTACAAAGAGCAGTATTACCTACATTCGCCCCCAGTTTCGCTAATATTTTTATGGGGTTCTGGGAAAGTGCCACTATTACACCCGTGTTGAATAGGACCATGGAAGCTGGAGAATTGATAATATGGAGGAGATTTATTGATGATTGTCTTGTCCTGTGGAAGGGAGAGAAACAAGGCCTGCTAGATTTCATCAAGGGGTTAAATGAAAATCAATGGAATTTATCCTTCACTAGTACAGTTAGCGATACCTCCGTAAATTTTTGGGATTTGACACTTTTTGTTGAGAGCAACCAACTTAAAACGAAAACGTTTTTCAAGGAGACGGATGTTAACGGCTATATAGATACCTCCAGCTGCCATTATACACCGTGGCTGAAAAATATCCCTAAAGGACAAATAAAGAGGGTCTTTAGAAATTGTACCAAAGTGGAGGATTTTAGAACACAAAGTGAGGTCATTAAGGAACGGTTCAGGGAGAAAGGGTATCAGGCAGATGAACTAGCCAAATGTAGTAGGATGATAGAGGAAGAAGATAAAGGAAAGAAGAAAAAGGTGGAGACTGAGAAAGATTTTCGTTTTTCCTTTTTAACTCAATACAATACGCAGGCGGGTTTGATAAAAGATGCCATTAGGAAAAATTGGTCCACTTAAAAAAATGACCCTGTGCTAGGGAAGGATATTCCTCAAAAACCGGTAGTTATTTTCAAAAAGGCTCCCTGTTTACATACCAAACTAGTACATAGTTCTAATCATCAAGAGAAGATAATCAAAGGGAACAAGTTTAGCTGGTGTGGGTTCTGCTTGCCATGTAAGAATCGAAAAAGGGAAGATAAAAAAAATGCATATTCAATTTATGGTCAGGGCTAGGACAACGTCGGCGCACGCAGAGAAACCTGCCCTGAACATAGTGGCTGAATTGTGCCGGGAGCCACGTGCACGGGTACACCAGTGAAAAAGGGGGCAAAATAACATCAGTTAGGTACAACACTTTATTGCAAACTACAAAGCCAGCGATCGAAAGGCACGAGATATCTCTACTTGAGGATTGGGTATATACCTAGTAAAGCAGGAGGACCGCCACCACCCCATGGACCGGATGACATGAGCTGGCACCTGATGCCGAGAAGCAGCGGAGGCTACCCCTATGCGACATGAGTGGCCCGAAATTACCTTGAGGTCGTAGCCTAGACCAGTGTTTCCCAACCAGTGTGCCTCCAGCTGTTGCAAAACTACAACTCCCAGCATGCCCGCACAGCCAAAGGCTGTCCAGGCATGCTGGGAGTTGTAGTTTTGCAACAGCTAGAGGCACACTGGTTGGGAAACACTGGCCTAGACCCTGGGCGAGGGCACGGATGAAAGATATAAACTGAGAGGTGCTGGGAGGCTTGCCTGCGTGTGGCAGGAGCGGGCTATCTGGTGATGAACCTTGGATGAGGGCTAGCAGTTGATGCAGCACCTGAACTGGACACCAATCGTTCCACGTGGGATAGAATTTAACCTCGGAAGGGGGTCCCATCTGATTGGTTTTGGTGGAAGGTAGCAGGGGAGTGTAATGGCCCTGGCCCCATAACAGATGCTGCTTCAGAGGATGGTGGCTCACCGGGCCGGAGGAATCCATAAAAGGTGAGAAACATGGCCGCTTTCAAAATCAGGCTAGTGAAGGGCCCAAAAGGATTACCATCCAATGACGAAGAAAGATCCCTGAACGATTTACCGGACTGGTAACATTAAATCCTTAATCTTCATAAATATATTATAACTAAAAAAATAAATAAAATAAAAAAGCACTAAATTGATTTCTGAATTGTTTAGGATCTAGGTTTGCCATGCTATTGGCAAGGTGTCCTTTTGGAAATTGTCTGGACAAACCCCATCTTTTTGGTCATTTTAAAATTAGAGAAATGTTCAGTCGTTTTCAGAAGTAAATGTCAAGCTCCTATTTGACTGCGGTGAGATGGGCATCACCAGTGATTGGCACCATTAGTTTTTGACCATGCAAAGAGCACAATTTTCCAGTTGGTGTAAAATAAACTTTTTTTTATTTTTCTCGTTTTCCAGAAAGAATGTTGTGGTGTCAACGGACCTAAAGACTGTCAGGAGTACACCTCTGCGTTCCGCACTTACAACATTGACTCGGCCTTTCCTTGGCCTCTGCAATGCTGTGTAATGGATGCTAATGGACTACCATTAAATTTGCCATCCTGCAGACTGGGAGTTGAAGGATTTTTGCATCTCTCAGTAAGAAGCATGCTCTCTTGATATGAAATGAACTATTTGGGCACCAGATCTTAAAGAGAAGACTGGTTGCCTATGGCTCACGGACCCCTTCCCCTCCTTTTGAATACAACGAAGGGTGGCTTTAGAAAACGAAGACAGAACCTGGGCGATCCAGGGACGCTGAACAACCTGGGCGATCCAGGGACGCTGAACAACCTGGGCGATCCAGGGACGCTGAACAACCTGGGCGATCCAGGGACGCTGAACAACCTGGGCGATCCAGGGACGCTGAACAACCTGGGCGATCCAGGGACGCTGAACAACCTGGGCGATCCAGGGACGCTGAACAACCTGGGCGATCCAGGGTCCCAGAAAAAAAAAAAAAAAAAAAAAACTGAAAGACCAGGAGACAGAAGCAAATTGAGACAGAAACAAAAACCGTTAAAACAGTAAAGTGTAAACATCCCCTGCACCTAGACCGCCAATTCTGGTATTATGATGGTGTAAGATTATAATTCAGATATATATATATTTTTTTTTATAAAACAGCCTATGTATCGCTGCACTGAGTTAAAACGGCACATGCAATCAATGTACAGCCATTTGCTGTTAAGCAGATCAGGGCCTTTTTAAGGGGGTGAATCTCTGCAGGCTGTATAATTGCCCAGTGCTGCGCTATAATAAATGTTTACAGACATGGAAAACTTTGGAAAGTATTGTGCCGAACCCAAAAACCCTTTCCCATGAGATACAATTAGCCCCAGTCCTTTCAGATTTTCACCCCGTTTTGAAACAGTCAGGGCAGAACAACTAACTGAGCTTTAATTCTTGCATGACACATGACCTGAGCCGGCATGTGACCGGCGGGACACGAATCTAGGATGCCGCTCCCCCAACCCGGCCGCCTGTAACTCCGTGGGCGGAACATACTGGGGGAGAGCGGCATCTCAACCCCGCACTCCAGGGGCTAGAGACCAGGCCGGACGTGATACACGGCTGGAGCGGGGCCAGCTGAGCCCCGATTAGCTGGCGTGTGGTGATGCGGATGTCGGCGGCACGTGCGCACGGTATCACCGGAAGGACAGACACTGACCGGAAGAGGGAGCGCGATGCCGCAGTGATGCGTGAGGCTCGGGCGCCTGGCTGAGCGGCAGGTAGGGGGATAAATAGCCAGACGCCCCTCCCACAAATGCAGGCTGTTATCAGCCTTACTATCTGTGCGCTCCAATGAAAAAAGTGTGGATTTAAAGGTTAAAGGGCAAATTACTTGTGAGAGTGTAGGGGTGGTTTGAATATTGGAGTGCCCATGTGGACTCCAATATGTGGGACGTACCCTCAGGATGCTTAAAATAAGAATTCAGGAGCATGTGAGGAATATCAAGGGGCTGGAAACCCATAGTGTTTCAATGCACTTTAAAATGGTGCACCGAAAAGATCCAAGTGGTTTGTTCTTTGTGGGGTTGGAACAAGTCAAGCCACACTGGCGTGGAGGGGATGGAGTAAAACAGATAAATAAACGGGAGGTGGAATGGATATACAAAATGGGAACGTTACAACCAATAGGCCTTAATGCTGAATTTGATTTAAAACCTTGTCTTACCTGAAGCGATGAAGTGTTCTCGGTTGATCTAGGACCTTTGAGTGTGGTGTTGTATCGAACTAGGACCTTCTAAGGTTGTGGAATTGAATTGGCTGGACAACATCATGTGATATGGGGGAGTTGCCGTTTTTATGAATGGAGGAGGGCGGGCTAAGGTTAATTTGATCTGTGACTGGCCAGGAGATATCATGTGATGTGGGGGAGTTGCCATCTCTATGAATGGAGGAGGGTGGGTTAAGGATAATGTGGTCTGTGATTGGTTAGGAGACTTATTAGAGTAAAGAGGGAGTAGGATGATTGAAACTGATAGCAAAGGAGTAGTCATAGATCGCTACAGGAGGTTATATACCGATGTATAATAGATCTATTTGAAATGTCCCTGTTTTATGTATTTTATAGTGTTTTATTGGACATGTATTTGTGTGATTTAATGTCTTGATTATTTAAATGTTTAATTGATTGGATCATGTGTGAGTGGGTAGGCGGGTGCAAACCAACCTGACCCGTTATAAGACCGCCCTGGAGTGGGTGGGATGAATACCCCTGACGAAGCTCGACTGAGCGAAACCCGGGTCGGGTGATTGATCCATTGATCCATTGTATACTGCCTGTATATACTTGTACATTGTGAGTATAATAAAACCATTTTCTACTCCAATCTGTATGACGGTACTTCACTATTGGATGCAATTTTGGTGTTCCATAGAAGCTTGGAAAGGAGAGGAGAGGCTTTGACTGGCCCGTTTGCTTCCCCATGTCCGTGATTATCTTGCTGGCTTCGATTGTGGATCTCCTGTGACTTCTGAGGCAGCGCGGTCCAATCAAAAGAAACGTTGTTTTATTCAGTGTCCGTTGCTCCATTTTTCGTGATTTTCAATGAGTCCGTGGAAAACTCTGCTAATGCACAGTTTGCCATCCGCGTCCGTGATCCGTGGTTCCAGTCCGTCAAAAAAATATAACCTGTCCTATTATTTTCGCAGAACACGGTTTGCGGCCCCATTCAAGTCAATGGGACCGCAAAAAAACGCGGCGGCACACAAGATTGTCATCTACGTCCATGCGTCTGTGTCCGTTTTTTTCCTATTATTTGCTTGGCAAACCTGACTTCGTTTTTTTTTTTTACTTTCCTTATGTATGGTGGTCCTCCAAAAATAAAGGAAGACACACAGAAACAAAAATGGAACCCCATTTTGCGGAACGGAACACAACGGTCGTGTGCATGAGGCCTTACGGTCATTTTATCCGTCATTCCAGCTCTCCACATAAATGGAGATTACTTTGTTCTCCAATTGTGAACTTTTGAGATTACTGCTACAGAGGAACATTATTTTGCATCAATGGAAGAGAACTAACAAAGTTGAAGAAATGGGCAAAACATTTTTTAAACGTGAATATTGAGTTTAAAAATAGAAAAAGTCCCTTTCTGGTGAAAGTGTTACTTTAACAATAGATATTACAATGTTTGGTAAGTGCTGCACCAAATGATATCATCACTTTTCACAGATGTAATAATCACTGTCTTACCTGTGGAAGTTTAGAAAGTGAAAGGTCTTCACTGATATCAGCATAGGCATTACTTATCTCAACTGTGGATCTTCTTAAGTTGGCCTCCAGTCTGTCAAACTCATCAACATGGGGTTCCTTACTTCTCTGAGCCTCATGTTGTGAACCATGGGATTCTTTTAGCAATAGGGCATAGATCAATTTGCGAACAGGCTTTGTAATGAAATGAGCAGAAGGCTTTCTCATGTCCTCAACCTGAGCATGAAGAAACACTCTTCTCAACACCAATGCATCACTAAGCAATGGAGACAGTTCACCTTTTGCTAAAGCATTCTGAACCCAGTCTGGCAAGTTGAGCTTCACGGCGGTTGGCGAGCTATACAAACCTCTTAGAAAATACTGTTCAAGGTTTACAGTCTCCTGAAGGCTATATTCTTCCATGGCAGAATACAAGAGCTGCCTGATTGTGTCACGATCCTTCACCCTAAGATAATTTAGCACATTTTCCATGGCTTCTTCGACATCCGTGAATCTAGATAACCAGTTCAGTAGACCATGTATTCGCACGTGTCTTCGTCCACCATGGCTGGTATTGCCTACTGGTAAATGGACCTTACTGAAGAACGTTTCTAAGGCTGACAAGCTAATATAGTCATTCCCAGTAATAACAGCAAAGAGAGGCAACAAAACTATATTCATGTCATTATAAAGATGGCACAATTTCTGAGCTGAGAAGCATCGGACTGGAATGTAGCACTCACGAGTTTCCTTCACAGAGACAATGTTCTTCCATTGGAAGGAATTCAGGGTACAATATCCAGCCTTTAAATCAAAGATACAAAAGTCACTGTCAAAAGAAAGTACAGGACAGTTCCACAGGTTGGCCAACGCGACTATTTCTCTATCGGCTTCAGAGAAACACTGGACAAAGGGCACTTGGAGGTCTCTTAAAACCTGAATGCACACTTTCCTACTCAGCAGAGGAAGCACACAGCCACCTCTACCTTGTGAAAGGTTTTGCGCCATTTTAATCTTGTCCTTAAAGCGCTGCTTTTGGGTTTCCAGTTTCTTATTGGAGATGTCACAGCCGCCATCAAACACAACATAGGCTTGGATATTGCATACGGACAAGCTTTCAAAGAATTTAGTAAGAACATCGGTGAATCTGTCATAGTCTCCACCGTGAACAAGATCCAAGCCGGAATCAAAGTATAATTTATGGTACAAATTGTTACCGTCTATAATTAATTTAGTGTTTTTCAGCTTCAATTCGAGGAAAAAATTACTATGAGAACACACAAAGCTCATAAATCCTTGGATTCCCATGTTGAGGAGGAGGTCTGAAATTAGAAGAAGATGTGTTACTTCCATGGTCACAGATAATACTGCTTATAACTAACATGTAACTCACACTCACACACACACACACACACACACACACACGTTTCCTGCATGTTCAGTACGTAGAGGGGGTTTAGGGGAATGGCTCATCAGGACACTGAGAAGACTAGAACAATAAAGTGTGGGATTTTGACTGGTTGCTATGGGCAACTCCTTTTCTTTTACATATTTTAAAGGGCTTGATAGGATTTGATATTAAGGTGGTTTCCTCAGTGTTTTTTTTTACTGTTGACCTATCCTCGGGATAGGTGATCAGTATCTGATCGGTGGCAGTCAGACAACCAGATCAGCTGTTTCAGGAGGCAGCGCCACTCCGGTGAGCACGGTGGCCTTCTCCATGCTTACCAAGCAAACTGCTGTTCATTGTATAGCGGCTGTACTTGGGACTGAGCTGCACCTAGGCATGTGACCGATGAACGTGACATCACTGGCCTAGGACGGGGCTGCAGGGCTCCTCAAGCAGCTGATCGTTGGGGATGCCGGGCGTTGGACCCCACCAATCAGATACTATCCTGAGAATAGGTCATCAGTATAAAACACTTGGAAAACGTATTTAATGGCAGATCTTTAAGGTAGACTACCAGTGTGTGATTCCCTGTGACCCCTACTGACTGGCACTGCTATTCAGCCTTGATTACAGTACTTACATTGGATGAGCAGTATTGCCATATACTGTTGCACTAGTAATGCCGTGTCTGTAGTAAAAGGGTGTTGCCGTTTTTATTCTGGAGGTCATCACACTGATGACCTAAGGCTTGGCCACTACGGTTATCTTAACCGTATGGATGGTTTCTAGGCCCTACAGTATTCTTCTGTTTCCAATCACTGCTGTGTAGGAAACGTTAGTCTATCTTCCTGTCACAAAAATGGGGCAGATATTTAACCATTTAAAGAGGTTTTCTGATGTTTAACCCCTTAAGGACCGAGGACGTACCGGTACGCCCTATTTCCCGAGTCCTTAAGGACCGAGGACGTACCGGTACGTCCTGACTTAAAATCTGAATTCCGGCGCCGCGGGGGTTAATCGAAACGGGATTTCGGCTGAAATCATTCAGCCGGCATCCCGTAACAACGCAGGGGGGGGGGGGGGGTCATTGGACCCCCCGTATCGGCGATCGCAGAAAACCGCAGGTCAATTCAGACCTGCGGTTTTCTGCGTTTCCGGTCCATTCGGGTGTCCTGTGACCCGATGAACCGGAAAAAGACTGCGATCGGTGGCATAATTTTACACCACCAATCGCAGTCCGAGGATTTGAGGAGGCGGTGCTGGCCCTGGTGCTGAACGCCGCTGTCCAGGGTGCTGATTGGTGCAGGGGAGAGAGGCGCGAGATTCAAACTTCCTGCGCTCCTCTCTCCCCTCCTCTTCCTGTCCAGCACCCTGACCGTGCAGCATCGTCCAGCACCAGCTCCTGTGTCCCCTTAAATCGGCATCCATCACCCTCCTGCACCCATCGCCACCCAGGTAGGTTAGGGTCAGTGAGGGAGAGGCACCTTTAGGCAGGGATAGAAGGGAAAAGTTGAAAAAAAAAAAAAAAAAGCACATTTATTCCAAACTTTTTTGTTTCAACTTTCAGACACCAGACCCCCCCTGCCACTTGCCCCCCCCCCCCCCCCCGCATCCCCCCCACCACCAGCCAGCATTCCCTTGTTCAGGTCCCTTGCCGCCAGATCCACTTGCCGCCTCCCTGCCTACCCCCTCCAGGTACCTATCCCCAGGGGTGAGACCCGTGCACTTACCAGTGGAAACCTGTTGCTGGTCAGGTATAAGGACAAGAGGGATGTCCTTATGCTGTCCACAATCCACGGTAACAGCACCACCCCAGTCCCTGTGCGAGGTACCGCGGCAACGGTCCTCAAGCCCGATTGTATCGTCGACTACAATCGGTATATGGGAGGAGTTGATCTCTCTGATCAAGTCCTCACGCCATATAACGCCATGCGCAAAACCCGGGCATGGTACAAAAAAGTTGCGGTCTACTTGGTGCAGGTTGCCATGTACAACTCTTTTGTACTATCCCGAAGCGCTGGCAGCACAGGGACATTCCTCCAATTCTATGAGGCAGTCCTCAAGGACCTGATCTTTTCGGACCGGGAAAGAGCAGGCCGGAGTACCTCGGGAACTGGAGGCGCCCGGATCGTCCCTGGCCAACACTTTCCAGGTGTGGTCCCCCATACTGGAAAGAAGGGACGAACCCAAAAAAAGTGCAGAGTGTGTCACAAGAGGGGGATACGGAAGGACACCACAACTAAATGTGACACGTGCCCCGATCATCCGGGCCTCTGCATTATCGATTGCTTCAGGGAGTATCACACTTCCATGGAGTACTAATTTTTTATAATCCCCAACAGTTCACTAGAGAACATAAAACACTATGGCTCTCAGACTTTGGAGACACGAAAACAATTTTTCTTTCCCCAAAAAATATTAGTTTTAGTGCAGGCATCCTCAAACTGCGGCCCTCCAGATGTTGTAAAACTATAACTCCCAGCATGCCCAGACAACCTACAGCCATCATCAGGGCATGGTGGGAATTGTAGTTTTACAACATCTGGAGGGCCGCAGTTTTAGGATGCCTGCTTAGTGTCTCCAAAGTCTGAGAGCCATACATATTGGGCATCGTCGCGTGCGTAAAAGTCGTCGCTATAAAAATAACTTTTTACCAAACGCCTCGGATGAACGGTGTTAAAAATATAAAATAAAAACGGTGCCAAACACCTATTTTTGGGCAAAATTTAAATTTAAATCCATTTTGCCGGTAATAAAGCAAGGGTTAACAGCCAAACAAAACTAAACATTTATTGCCCCAATTCTGTAGTTTGCAGAAACACCCCATATGTGGTCGTAAATGGCTATATAGCCGCACGGCAGGGCATAGAACGAAGGGAACTCCATACGGTTTCTGGAAGGCAGATTTTGATGGACAGTTTTTTTTTTTTACACCATGTCCCATTAGAAGCCCCCCCTGATGTAGCCTAGACTAGAAACTCCAAAAAAGTGACCCCATCTAAGAAACTACACCCCTCAAGGTATTCAAAAGTTACTTTACAAACTATGTTAACCCTTTAGGTGTTCCACAAAACTAAATAGCGAATGTAGAAACAATTTTAGAATTACATTTTTTTGTTACATTGCCTCAAAAAAGAGTAATATAGAGCAACCAAAAATCTAATTTACCCCAAAAATTGTCCCAAAACAACAACCACCTTATCCCGTAGTTTCCTAGATGGGGTCACTTTTATGGAGTTTCTACTCTAGGGGGGCATCAGGGGGCTTGAAAGGGTACATGGTGTAAATAAACCAGTCCAGCAAAATCTGCCTTCCAAAAACCGTATGGCGTTCCCCTTCTTCTATGTCCTGCCGTTTAGCCAAACAGTAGTTTACGACCACATTTGGGGCAACCCATTTTGAGTGTTGTTTGGCAGTTAACCCTTGTTTTACTCCTGGAAAAAATTGATTATATTGGAAAATTTTCCAAAAAATAGAAATTTCTAAATTGTTTCTCCATCTGCCATTAACTCTTGTGGAACACCTAAAGGGTTAACAAAGTTTGTAAACCCAGTTTTGAATACCTTGAGGGGTGTACTTTCTTAGATGGAGTCACTTTTTTGAAATTTCTATTCTAGGGGTGCAACGGGGGGCTTCAAATGGGACATGGTATAAACAAAACCAGTCCTGCAGAATCTGCCTTCCAAAACCCATATGGTGTTCCCCTCCTTCTATGTGCTACCGTTCGGCCAAACAGTAGTTTACGACCACATATGGGGTGTTTTTGCAAACTACAGAATCAGGGCAACCCATTTTGAGTGTTGTTTGGCAGTTAACCCTTGTTTTACTCCTGGAAAAAATTGATTATATTGGAAAATTTTCCAAAAAATAGAAATTTCTAAATTGTTTCTCCATCTGCCATTAACTCTTGTGGAACACCTAAAGGGTTAACAAAGTTTGTAAACCCAGTTTTGAATACCTTGAGGGGTGTACTTTCTTAGATGGAGTCACTTTTTTGAAATTTCTATTCTAGGGGTGCAACAGGGGGCTTCAAATGGGACATGGTATAAACAAAACCAGTCCTGCAAAATCTGCCTTCCAAAACCCATATGGCGTTCCCCTCCTTCTATGTGCTACTGTTCGGCCAAACAGTAGTTTACGACCACATATGGGGTGTTTTTGCAAACTACAGAATCAGGGCAACCCATTTTGAGTGTTGTTTGGCAGTTAACCCTTGTTTTACTCCTGGAAAAAATTGATTATATTGGAAAAATTTCCAAAAAATAGGAATTTCAAAATTGTTTCTCCATATGCCATTAACTCTTGTGGAAGACCTAAAGGGTTAATAAAGTTTGAAAAAACAGTTTTGAATACCTTGAGGGGTGTAGTTTCTAGAATGGGGTCATTTTTGGGAGGTTTCTATTATCTAAGCCTCACAATATGACTTCAAACCTGAACTGGTCCATAAAAAGTGGGATTTTGAAGATTTCTCAAAAATTTCAAAATTTGCTTCTAAACTTCTAAGCCTTGTAACATCCCCAAAAAATAAAATATCATTCCCAAAATGCTACAAACATGAAGTAGACATATGGGGAATGTAAAGTCATCACAATTTTTTGGGGTATTACTATGTATTACAGAAGTAGAGAAACTAAAACTTTGAAATTTGCTAATTTTTCAAAATTTTTGGTAAAAAATGTATTTTTTTATGCAAAAAAATTAACTTTTTTGACCCAATTTTAGCAGTGTCATGAAGTACAATATGTGATGAAAAAACAATCTCAGAACGGCCTGGGTAAGTCGAAGCGTTTTAAAGTTATGAGCACTTAAAGTGACACTGGTCAGGTTTGCAAAAAATGGCCTGGTCCTGAAGGTGAAAATGAGCCTGGTCCTTAAAGGGTTAATACTGATGACCTACCCTCAACGTAGGCCAGCAGCATCTGATCAGTGAGGGTCAGACACAGGGACCCCCACTGATCAGCTGTTTGAAGAGGCTGTAGTGCTCCAGTAAATGCGCACCTATTTGCAGCATACCAAGCACAGCGTTCCCCACTGGCGCAGTGTGTGGACAACTGGCACTTGAAGCCGAAGCAGCTGTCCGCTCTCAGCTTAGCGGCATGTAAAGTGAACAACCACGTCAGAAACCTCGGACAACCTCATTAAGGGTCTATTCACATCACGGTTTTAAAAACGTATCTTTTTGGCCTCTGTCTTGCAGGAATACATCAGTGTACGGCGAAAATCAGTATGGAATAGTGCAGTAGACTGTTATTCCAGCCTGTAAAAAAATAAACTGATCCGTTTAACTGAGGCCATAATAGCTAATGAGAGATCAGTGTCAGACCATGAGAGGATCCTCTGGAACTCTGTATGGCATCGGTCACTAGCCTCCAGGAAGCCTGAGGCAGGGGGAGTGAATAAAATGACTGCCCTGCCTGTAATCTGGATGTGTGGGACTACAAGTCCCAGCTGCACACAAGATCTTTGCTTCCCCTTGCCCATTCTCTTGCATAGCCTAACTCATCCGGTCTTCAGGAGGGAGGGAAGATTCTGGGTACAGCCATGTCTCTTCACATCATCAACTCTTCTCAGCCACTGAGTTTAACCCCTTCTACTATAAACAGCACAGCTAGAGGCTGGTGGAAGGGTTAAATAATGCCAAATAATTCAGTGGGATGGGAGACAGAAAGTCCCTGCCATCAGTGGTGCACTTACCATGTACTGTGTTGGAGATCGGTGACCTTAAGGCGACATGATGCACTGTCAGATCAGGAAGAAGATATTATCACCAGGACGGGTCACAACATCTGGTATAGGGGGCAGGGGACGTGTGATCAGTCACAAAACAGAACGAAGCCTCACGCGACCTGTCCCAAGCCGTGCGACATCACGATCAGGACGGCCAATCGTGTAGTCCTTAGGTCAGCGTTCAGACTCCAGAAATAACCAGGGCCCCAAGCGACTGAGCGAGATCAGCCTCCATAGGAAACAGACGCCAGCGCGCAGCCTGATGACGTCATTACAAAAGGGCTCTATAGTGGCCTGTAGAAGCTTTGTGCTGACGTCAGGTTTCCATGGGTACTGAAGCGTAAACAAAGATCAGTGACAGCGAAGACAACACTGGATTCTCGTGCTGAAAATTGGCAAATCGGACGTGACCCCGAGGATTTATAGGTAAAGCAGCTTTGGAAATTGTTATATCGCGATAGTAGCAATAGACTAGTGGGCGAATAAAAATGTCCTTGGATTTTAGTAAGTGGGACTTGTAAAGAGGGGTTCCAGGACAGGAGAGAAGTGAGATGAATGGAGACATGGGGCAGAAATAGTTCTTATCTCCCTATATCAGACTTTTGGAGGGACAGTCCCCCTTTTTGACCCAAGTCCCTTAGTCCCTCTTATTGATCTGAGGTATAGATTTGCATTATTACATTCACAATATTGACCCAGAACATGTTTGTCTGTTTCCTCTCTGTATATTTGAGCCCATCGTGTAGATTACTTGATGCAGTTGGGATTTTAGAAATTTCTATATTCAGATAATTTTTGTGCTATTTTGTAAAAGCAAACTATTGAAGGTACAGATATGCAAGAAAAATTGATCTTTCACATAATGAGCCATAAGTGTCCCTCTTTGGCCGTCCAAAAAGTTGGGAAGTATGTGCTTTGTACAGGAACAGTCCTGATATGTCTTATGTCGTGATATGTCATATAGCAAAATCCAAACATATGAACTGTTATCAATGCAATATTAAAATTACTGAGATAATATAGAACAGCACAGGACAGTGCAGACAGGGGTGCTGGAGATCAGGGGGAACAACCATTCTGATCTAAGTGCCACATGCACTGGTCAGGTACGGGTGGATAATATTCTGTATGTGTCGTGACGCCAATTGCAGCGTGCGCAGGTCTCTATAGTTTTGTGGTAGTTGTGTCACGGTGTCTCCCACCTGGGTACGACCAGACTCATGGCTCCTGGCTCACTTGCAAAAAATTTGAGTGTAGTGATAGTAGGAGTAATAGAGAAACTCGGCAGAATAAATGATGTCCAGACCTTTAGATGAAGTTCAAACGTTAGTATATAGCAGTATAGATAATGATTAGAGACCACCTGAGTCAAACAGAAATATAGAGTAAGTGATCAATTATTAAAACTTAACTTTTAATATGATAAGCATAGAAAATTGGCCCCACGATAATTAGATAACAATAAATACAAAAAAGGAAGCAATGCGGAGATTCACCACACAGGTAATAATGGTACTACACAACCAGAACACATTAAGAGAACAGGAGGTGCTCGGCAGCACCAAAAAAGGTAACCAGGTGGTCCTACCGCTCCGATGAGATGCTCATTGATACAACGGATGCCTAGCCGGTGTTAAAGGATGTACACACACTGTCGCTGGAGGCAGTTGTAAAGCACAGGGTAAAGCATGCTAGGTTAGCTGGCCCTAGTAATGCCCAAGGGACCTACAATGGCCTAAGGCTACTTTCACACTAGCGTTTGAATCCGGCGTTCAATTCCGACACCGGAACTGCCTGTCGGATCCGGAAAAACATGTGAAAACTGATTACATTTGAATCCTGATCAGGCTTTCGATCACAATGGAAAAATGCACTGGAAAAACGGATCCGCCGTTTATGGACTTTAACTTTTTTTTCCTATTTTTCGGGTTTAACATGCAAAAGCCGGATCCGTTTTGACTGAACACACGGCGCCGGATCCGGCGTTAATGCAAGTCAATGGGAAAAAGGCCTGATCCGGCGTTCAGTCAAAGTGTTCAGGATTTTTGGCCGGAGGTAAAAATACAACATGCTACAGTTTTCTGAAAAGCCTGATCAGTCAAAAAGACTGAACAGAAGACATCCTGATGCATCCTGAGGGACGGACTCTCCATTCAGAATGTATTAGGATAAAACTGATCAGTTCTTTTCCGGATTTGAGCCCCTAGGACGGAACTCAGCGCCGGAAAAGAAAAACGCTAGTGTGAAAGTACCCTAAGTGACCTGACCACGGATCCCCTTGACCAGTCACAAGCAGGAACCTAACCCTGGAATTTGTGCGCCCTAGAAAGCCCTCTCCTGCCTAATCCCTACACGTATGTTTCGCTAAAAGGATGAGTATAAAGCTCATCAGGGGAAACACGGGAGCTTGGGCTAATAAGCTGTACAGGGTACACTGACAAGGATATCAGACGTGTGCCCTGCACAGAGGCAAAGTGTGTCCACGATCCTGATATGGGTACAAGTGGACAGACTGACTATAGGATGGTAGGGGGACTCCTGATGCTGAGCCCCTCGTTGCTTTACTTGAAATAACTTGCATCCAAGCAGTATACAGCTTTGGTCTCTTGGTCCCAGCAGGTTTTGGCAATGATTGGCAGGAATGAGTACTTCTGCTTTAAATGTGACTTTTGCTGTATGGGGACAGACTAGCTGAGGAGGAATTGTCTTCTCCTAGGCACTGGACTTATCTCACAGATGGATTCTTAGGGGATGCTTTCTTCCTGGAACTTTGGAGTTTGTCTGTAGTTTCTGCATCTTCATCCAGCAGAGCTGAGGGTACTCAGATTGGGTATATGGCCAAGTCTCAGCCGAGACTAGATCCTTGGTGTATTCCCTATGCAGGGGAACTCCACACACACACACCCTACCCCTAGCAGGGGTTGGGCTACACTCTCTCTAACTTCCTGCTCCACCCATACTGCAGGATGTGGGTCCAGCCCACCTCTCCAGATAGGGGAGCTAAGCTAGAATAATCCATTCCAGCTCAGATACACTAAACTGTAACTGGTACCTGCCAATGGGTTGCTGCCACCTACTGGTAACCAGGCTAATTACATGAACAATTGCTTTTAACATGGTTTTGTATGCACATTTGTGGAGGACATAATGTAAATTATATCTTATGACAGTATAAAGGCTCTTAAGAGATAGTAGCGGGGTAGAGGTGTGTAGTAACACAACTCTGGGGTGTTACATCCCCCCCTTACTTTGAGTCAGTCCGTCCTCGGCTTGTGCTTAGGATAAGAGGATTAAGCTCTGGGGTACCCAATTAAATACAAAGTGCTGCATGTAGTACATATAAATACATACAAAGACAAACATATAATGGCTGCCCTAAGGTTCCTGCCCGCATGAGTAGGGTGTCTTATTAACGGTTGCCCTCTCGGTGTAACCAGTGAACCAGCGGTCTGCACTAAGCAATCATTACTGACTGACTTTGAAGTGTTCTGAGCGCTGAACACCAAAGAAAGCATGGGGTGTCTTTACTCCCACCATTGTGTAATGAAATGCCCGCAAATGGAAGGGTGGCTTTATCCTGTATTCCCTTCTCTGCACCAAAGTTGAAAATTAAGGCTCATAGCAAGATCACCATGGAGACTATGGGTAGCTAAATGGCTCTAAGGTGGAGGCGCCATACCTTAGGCAAAGGCACAGAAGGGGGAGGGATCTGCTTCTCCAAACGCTTCTGGCAATGTCACAGGAGGAGGGTATAATAATCCCATGAAACTCCTGGAAGACATACCAGGATGGGGGTTTAGTAGTCTCATTGCCAATCCTGGCACATATAACAAACAGGAAGTAGGGGTATATGGCACCCCTAGCCGTTTCCAAAGCATCTGGGTTACCTTTGTAGTTGCTGGACCTGCATGAGACTTACCTCTTGGTTCAACCCAGGTATCTAAGTTATGACGTCAGGTGTAGGTCATTAGTATTGGCGTCAGCAGAGGCAGTCCGTATAAAGAGAACAGAGCTGTAAAGCAAAGTGACACAAAAGAAAGGTGCTACTGATCTGGCTAAGTGCAAAAGTTAAGTGCAATTTCAAAAAAGTGCATAAATTTACATTCCAGAGCCTGGAGAAGAATACACACAATGGGCATAAGTGCTTGAACGTTGCTTAACCTGTAAATATGGAAGTAAAATTAGTGCAAAAACATTATGCAAATATCAGTGCAATCAATATCACCATTATATGCTCAAACATGACTTGAGTCCTTTTTCTTGAAGTGCTTTAAAGTTGGAATCCTCTGGAAATAAACAAAAGTCACTTGTAACCCACGGGAAGCAATAGAGTTAAGGGTCCATTCACACGTCTGCAAAATAGGTCCGCATCCGTTCCGCAATTTTGGGATTGCGGATCCGCACTTCCGCATCCGTGCTTCCGTTTCCACAAAAAAATAGAACATGTCCTATTCTTGTCCGCAATTGCGGACAAGATTAGGCGTTTTCTATTATAGTGCCGGCGATGTGCGGTCCGCAAATTTCGGAATGCACATTGCAAGTGTCCGTGTTTTTCGGATCCGCAAAACACTTAGGGACGTGTGAATGGACCCTTATTGTAATCCATACGTGATGATTTGTAATCCAATAGGAGGTATATTTGTAATACAAGAAATAGTTTGAAATGTTATATAAAAACACATGTGAAATAGCAGCAAAAGTGAGAACCATAGTCCCAAGAGGCTCTCAAATAACCTGAGAAAAGGGGATAACAGAAAAAAAATGCGCAAACGTTGGCGCAAACTGGGATGTAGACAGTTGCTGAAGTGAAGGGGGAGTCCTAACAAACCATGTCCATCCTGGTGAAGAACAAACAAGGGCAACACACACAGAACAAATGTCTAACAGATCTTCACCCATCAAGTGCAGTCCATGTTGTGGCTCCCATAAGTTTTTGTATTGCAGTGAAGAAGGCATATAGAGAAGGACTTGCAGGTCCTCCTCACTGCTGGAGCTGCTAAAGCTCATAAGGGAGCGCTCCTGCCTCTGATAGCTAAGCTTTGCGGCTGTTGTGGTGCGCCACTGCCCTCTAGTGGTATCTCTTTTTAGGTTGGCTGAGCAGTCAGCGTAGAGAAAGCTGCGGTAACCTGCTGCAAGACAGAACCCCTTGCCGGTGCAGAGACAGGCAAAACCTCTGGCTGAAGGGGTTCTGGTAGGCAATCCAGGAGCCTGTGGAATTTTCCAGAGTAGGACATAGGGTTGTACCGTGGGATTGACTGTCAACACGGAGTTGTTAATTTGAGCCACCCGTAGTGTTGGAGGTGCAGACAGGTCAGGGATAAGGGGCTCTGGCTCAGGTTGGGCTCGTTCTCTGAATTTCAGCTGGCCATCAGGGCATGCTTGCAGGCATTGGACTCTACCCGCAGCATGACAGGTAATTTCGAGGGGGACCTCAGGATTGAGGTGACTCGACCTGGGTTCGGTCTTTCTGGGCGGCGGAGTGGAAACTCCAGCCACCTCCGCCGCACCAGCCAGCATGCGGAGCAGGGCCTCCTTGGGCCTAGACGAGTTATTGGGTACCACCGGGCACGGTGCAGGGGCAGCTATGGGTTGGACTGGGGCCTCAGGGAGCGAGGTGGCTACGACCTGTTGTTGCGGCCGGATGGCCGGTTCCGGTGCCTCCTGCCGGTGCGTGGGGACCTATGCGATGGGCGACATGATCGCGGCAGTCTCTGAAGCTGCAGTGGACTCTGCGGGGGTCGCGTCTTGCTTCTTGGCCGAGACGTCGGTCGCGGGGGTCGATTACGCCATCCGTGATGTAGGCGCCTCCGGGATCTGGACCGCTTGTCTGACAGCTGCTTCCATGGGAGTGGGCTTGAGTGCGGTGGCCATCTTGGTCTCAGGAGTGGCGGCTGTCTCGCTGTCCAAGGAGGAATCCACAGCCTCTGGAATCCTGGCAAACACTGAGGGGCCGCTCCTTTTCACCAGTTGGGAGACCCGGACCTCCGGTGGGTAATTTTCATACACCGATTTGCCTGCAATAGTCATCTGGTCCTATATTTGGCTTGGGGAGCACCATCTTCCTTTGCTCCTCGGTCATGGTGGATGCAGGAAGTGAAGGTGGAGCCTGAGAGGAGGAGTCTTCACTCTCTTGGCTCACATTGCAAAGTTCTTGGTGGGAAGGATTTAGGTTTCCCTCTTCTAGGAGGGCGTAGTCAGCATTCTCGCACTCCTGAGAGGACGTTTCTGTCTTTTCCCACTTCTGAGGGTCATGAAGAAGCTGCGCCATTACAGAAATATGTCGAATTAACCCTTGGCTTGCTGGCGCGCACTGTTTAGCGCTTTCTTGCACCGCAATAAAAGCAATAAAGTCAATTTTAGGGTCTTGACACAGTTCTTAGGCCTTGTAATAGTGTTATAATATACAAATCCACGGCACACTCAACTATTGTTTGATTCGAAAAGGAATATCGTATTTTTATTGTATCCAGCACCAACAATATTTAGTTTCAAAGAAAACTGATAAAGCAGGGCCAACGTTTCGGTCCTAACCGGACCTTGGTCACGGCCTGTGGGCAATACAGAGAAATATATAGATACCATCACTAGGTTGCTGGAGTACAGTCATCAAATATTAAATGATAATCAGGAAAGGAAAAGGAAAAAATCACAGTAAAGGATCCACATAATAAAAAATAGAGAACATCATAACCCAATCAGCTGGGTGTGTATATATGTTGGTGGGGAAAACAGGAGAGACCAGGGCGAGGGCGGGCCATGAAATCAAAATCAGCTTAAAGCAATAAAAAGTATCGTTATGGATACTAAAAAAATTGGATACTAAAAAAATTATTAAATTATTGGTGACACCAGGGTCAAAAAGTCCTATCAATATAGGTAGCTATGTATGTAGCATAAATATAATCAAAGGATGCGAAAAATAAGGGTCATACATGACTAGCTATCAGCCGTGAAGCTCAAGTAATCCACCACCAAAATATATATATGTGAACTCGATCATAGGTACAAATTGGAGCTTCTAATACATATCTAATCAGAGGAGCAAAGTAATATAATAAAGGAGTTTGCATACATAAGGCATTCAGATTGCAGTCCAAGATCAAAAATAGAAACTATAGTCAACTATCTTACCGATGTGGTTCAGAAGCTGTGTGTAATCGTTGGTGGTATGGTCTGAAATGACAATGTGGTGCTCATTTATAGTGAGCTACACATGGAGAGCGGCGTCTGACATCATCGCGGCGCGTCATCAGATCGCGTCGCGTGTATGTGGAACGCAGTGCGCATAGGTGATGAGTCATCACGGTAGGCTAACACATGGAATGCGGCGTCCGACATCATAGTGCCGCGTCATCAGATCGCGGCGCATATGTGTGGAACGCATTGCGCATAGGTGATGAGTCATCACTAGGCAACTGATGTGGTTTAGACGCGCAAATCAACAAGTGACGCATGCGTGAAGATGGGTAGTAATCTCGTCCAAGGGGATTCACACAGCTCCAAGACACCGGACAGTACAGTAAAAGACGGCAGATTAATATATAGAGTAACAGCATATACAACACAATGAATATTATCCTTAGAGGTAGAAGAACTTTGACAGTAATTTAAGTATAGATATGATCAAAATTGGCAGATAATCGGGTTGTTTATTCTCCATAAGGTCAATAATTTTTCATCTTGTATCTTGGGGTATTATGTTATGTATCATCATCAAATTGAATTCCGGATCACAATTCTTCTAGATCACTATAGATGTCTGAATTAGTTACAGAAATAGGTTAGTATAAATTAGTATAAGAGGATATAAAGATAATATGAGAATGAGGGTGATATATATATGTAAAATAGACTTAAGTATTTGTTATTGGATAATAGACTCAATACAGTCTATACTATCAGTCACCCTCATTGTCATTATCTAATATCTGTCAACATCCAAAACAAATGAAATTAGGAATATTAGAACAACATATATTTACGTTTATAGGCCTACCTATACCTAAGTATCAGCGCGTCTGAAGAAAGAGACAGGAGATAAAACGAGAAAAATATATAGTTAGAAAGACAATTATGATCAAGCACTGCATACAAATGAATATAACAATACAAATGTTTTAAATTAATAGATCAAACTCACGATTTAGTCCATAGGGTGTGACAGTTTTTAGTTCGTAAATCCAGAAGGACTCTCGTTGCCGCAATAGCAGTTTGCGAAATGTCCATATGTATTTTGCTCTTGCCATTGCCATCTGTATACGCGGTGTAACTGATAGTCTTCTGTATCGCGGATGTATTTGGACCTTTTAGTTTGTTCTATATATTTACGATGTTCGTCCAAGGTTTTTTCAATTTGATTTTTGAGGTCAATGAGATCTTGAGGGGAAATGGTAGCTGAAAGCTGTGTATCAATAGCCGCAATTTTATCTTTTGATTCAAGAATAGATTTTTGTAAGTAGTCTATGCTGAGGACAATAATGTCCATCGAGCATTTGTTGAGTATTGTTTCAAATTTTTCGCAGTAATCCTTGTTATTTGGAAAAAGGTTCGGTCTAAGATGAACTCTTAGTCCGCGTGGTATTAAGGCATTCTTGTAGTATTCGGCTAGAGTAGCACAGTGAAGCTCAGAGCCAATAAGTTTCTTATGTTCCCTTTCTAGGTCTCTGGTTTTGACCTCGCTATGCGAGATATGTAAGAAGTCACTAGAGGCTGTCACTTTAGAGACTGTCCGGTGTCTTGGAGCTGTGTGTATCCCCTTGGACGAGATTACTACCCATCTTCACGCATGCGTCACTTGTTGATTTGCGCGTCTAAACCACATCAGTTGCCTAGTGATGACTCATCACCTATGCGCAATGCGTTCCACACATATGCGCCGCGATCTGATGACGCGGCACTATGATGTCGGACGCCGCATTCCATGTGTTAGCCTACCGTGATGACTCATCACCTATGCGCACTGCGTTCCACATACACGCGACGCGATCTGATGACGCGCCGCGATGATGTCAGACGCCGCTCTCCATGTGTAGCTCACTATAAATGAGCACCACATTGTCATTTCAGACCATACCACCAACGATTACACACAGCTTCTGAACCACATCGGTAAGATAGTTGACTATAGTTTCTATTTTTGATCTTGGACTGCAATCTGAATGCCTTATGTATGCAAACTCCTTTATTATATTACTTTGCTCCTCTGATTAGATATGTATTAGAAGCTCCAATTTGTACCTATGATCGAGTTCACATATATATATTTTGGTGGTGGATTACTTGAGCTTCACGGCTGATAGCTAGTCATGTATGACCCTTATTTTTCGCATCCTTTGATTATATTTATGCTACATACATAGCTACCTATATTGATAGGACTTTTTGACCCTGGTGTCACCAATAATTTAATAATTTTTTTAGTATCCAATTTTTTTAGTATCCATAACGATACTTTTTATTGCTTTAAGCTGATTTTGATTTCATGGCCCGCCCTCGCCCTGGTCTCTCCTGTTTTCCCCACCAACATATATACACACCCAGCTGATTGGGTTATGATGTTCTCTATTTTTTATTATGTGGATCCTTTACTGTGATTTTTTCCTTTTCCTTTCCTGATTATCATTTAATATTTGATGACTGTACTCCAGCAACCTAGTGATGGTATCTATATATTTCTCTGTATTGCCCACAGGCCGTGACCAAGGTCCGGTTAGGACCGAAACGTTGGCCCTGCTTTATCAGTTTTCTTTGAAACTAAATATTGTTGGTGCTGGATACAATAAAAATACGATATTCCTTTTCGAATCAAACAATAGTTGAGTGTGCCGTGGATTTGTATATTATATATTAGTGGCGATACCAGCCTCTCCGCTGAGCACCTCCATTTTGGGATCTATTCCCTTACAAAACGGAGTGCCATTCCAATCCTTTTTGTAATAGTGTTAGACACACAATTTGATCTTGTTCGTGATGCCACTATAATGCAGTGGCCAGGTATGGGTGGATAATATTCTGTATTTGTTGTGACGCCAATTGCAGCGTGCGCAGTGTACTATCCCAGGGCCCTTCTAAGGTGTTATAATGCATATCCCAGATTAGGAATGCCAGAGTGGTGTAATGGCCTATAAGGTCTCTATAGTTTTGTAGTAGTTGTGTCATGGTGTCTCCTACCTGGGTACGGCCGGACTCATGGCTCCTGGCTCACTTGCAAAAAATTTGAGTGTAGTGATAGTAGGAGTAATAGAGAAACTCGGCAGAATAAATGATGTCCAGACCTTTAGATGAAGGTCAAACGTTGCTTTACTTGAAATAACTTGCATCCAAGCAGTATACAGCTTTGGTCTCTTTTCCCTAGCAGGTTTTGGCAATGATTGGCAGGAATGAGTATGTCTGCTTTAAATGTGACTTCTGCTGTGTGAGGACTGACTAGCTGAGGAGGAATAGGCTTCTCCTAGGCACTGGACTTATCTCACAGATGGATTTTTAGGGGATGCTTTCTTACTGGAACCCTGGAGTTTGTCTGTAGTTTCTGTGTCTTCATCCAGCATAGCTGAGAGTGCTCAGACTGGGTATATGGCCAAGTCTCAGCTGAGACTAGATCCTTGCTGTCTTCCCTATGCAGGGGAATTCCACAAACACACACACACACACACTACTCCTAGCAGGGGTTGGGCTACGCTCTCTCTAACTTCCTTCTCCACCCATACTGCAGGATGTGGGTCCAGCCCACCTCTCCACAGAGGGGGAGCTAAGCTGGAATAATCCATTCCAACTCAGATACACTAAACTGTAACTGGTACCTGCCAATGGGTTGCTGCCACCTACTGGTAACCAGGTTACTTACATAAACAATTGCTTTTCACATGGTTTTGTATGCACTTTTGTGGAGGACATAATGTAAATTATATCTGATGACAGTATAAAGGATCTTAGGAGATAGTAACGGGGTAGAGGAGTGTAGTAACACAACTCTGGGGTGTTACACATATGTCCTGACGACCACAATAAACTTAAAGGGACATCATCTTCTGAGCCATTTATATGTGCTATAAAGGTCTGAAAGGCACAGCTTCCTCCTCCAGGACTCCCACCAGTCCTCAGAATGGGGGTTCTCTTCTTCCCTAATGACTATTCCAGAGAGGAGAAAACCTTGCATTCATGTGGCCCTTTTCATTATAGATTATGGCCGTTGTGGCTGCAGTCTTGCATTTCACAACTCCCATAAACTACAGTGGAGAGAACCACATCCATAGATGACCACCTCTAACTCATATTCTCCTTTTCTAGAAACAGGAACATGGAACAGTGATCCTATTCTCCTGACATATGGGGGGACCAGAGATAGCTAAATAGTGGACCATTAGTATTTGCTCATCCCTGTTCCTGAGCGTGTGCCGATCCTTATCTGTCTGAAATGGAAACTACATGTGAGCAACCACACAGAGACAAGCACTGCTGTGTCCACATGGCTGGGGGCCACACAGAATGGCATCACTGGTCACATGTGGCCCCGATGTGGCAGATTGTGCACCCCTGGTATAGATAACCCATGAACCCCTCTGCATTGCCCTACAAGTAGATAGTACATTTAGAAGGATGAAATGGTAGGTGTGGTGTCATTTTAGTATTAAGACAAATCAGATCTTTTTAACAGATAGAACGCAGTTCGGATTGTGTTTGGGTTTTTGTCCAGCCACATGGGACCATAATGATAGTAATGTCCATAATATGATGGCAATGTCATGTAAAAGGTCTCATGCACAATGGAGAACTCATGTAATGTGTGAGATCCCCTTAAAAAAGAGAGACATTCCTGCACCTGAGTAGACCTCTTGAGCCTCTGGGCGTCACAACAGCTGCTGAGACATGAGTAGGGGCACTAGGTCATCCCATAATGGTTTAGAACATAGACCCTTTGTTCCAGTAATTGATGAGGATCACCATGAATCCTCCAGATGAGACATTCTTATATATCTTTATGAGCTGATACTAGGTCCTAATGCACATGGAGTCCCCACAGGTGTATTACAGTAGTGTGGGAGTTTAGAGGGCACAATGTTTTTATGGAGCAGTAAATATATTAATGTTACTGCAGTTGGTGGTGTAACTGGTATATGTGCAGATGTGGGAAGATATAGGTGGATAGAAGGTGGAATCGGTGACCAGGCCTGTTTGGTAGTAATAAATAATGTCTCTCTTTGCTGAATAGATGATGGGAGTTGCAGGACATAGAGAAGCAATAGACACACTTCCAAGAGTAGGCTTTTCCCAATAGCTGTGTGTAGGCAGCAGCAATTATGGTAGTAGTCCTCCCTGAGTCTCACTCGAAGTACATTTTTCAATCTTCTCAAATAACCACCAATGTTCAATTCCATTCTCATTAACCCTTTCTGCAATGCCCCAGTCTGCGGGGTGCAGATGTTAGATCAGAGTATAATGGGTACCGAAGCAATATACCCTCTCCAAAAGCAATAAAGTATTTTTCCATAAACAAGTGAATATCTTACTGTCTTTCCAGTTTGGCCTTGAAATGATTCTCTACTTTCTGTGAACATCCGTTCTCTTTCTCTCAGGGGTGGTCTTTCTATGGCAGTTTTTCAGTCTTAGGAATGGTGTTTTCCTAGTTGTAGCTTCTCTTTGAGCCTACTTTTGAGGAGCTCACAAATGCCTGTCTTGTCTCTAGCTTTGCTGACTAGACACTCTAACTAGGAGGTGGTACCAGCCCATCGCCCTAGCAACTGTACTAAGACTGCATGAGCTACAGCCAGGTCCATAAATATTGGGGCATCAACACAATTCTAGCATTTTTGGTTCTATACACCACCACAATGGATTTGAAATGAAACGAACAAGATGTGCTTTAATTGCAGACCGTCAGATTTAATTTGAGGGTATTTACATCCAAATCAGGTGAATCGTGTAGCAATTACAACAGTTTGCATATGTGCCTCCCACTTGTTAAGGGACCAAAAGTAATGGGACATAATAATAATCATAAAGTAAACTTTCACTTTTTAATACTTGGTTGCAAATCCTTTATAGTCAATTACAGCCTGAAGTCTGGAACGCATAGACTTCACCAGACGCTGGGTTTCATCCCTAGTGATGCTCTGCCAGGCCTCTACTGCAACTGTCTTCAGTTCCTGCTTGTTCTTGGGGCATTTTCCCTTTAGTTATGTCTTCAGCAAGTGAAATGCATGCTCAATCGGATTCAGGTCAGGTGATTGACTTGGCCATTGCATAGCATTCTACTTCTTTCCCTTAAAAAACTCTTTGGTTGCTTTTGTAGTATGCTTTGGGTCATTGTCCATCTGCACTGTGAAGCGCCGTCCAATGAGTTCTGAAGCATTTGGCTGAATATGAGCAGATATTGACCAAAAAACTTCAGAATTCATCCTGCTGCTTTTGTCAGCAGTCACATCATTAATAAATACAAGAGAACCAGTTCCATTGGCAGCCATACATGCCCACGCCATGACACTACCACCACCATGCTTCACTGATGAGGTGGTATGCTTAAGATCATGAGCAGTTCCTTTCCTTCTCCATACTCTTTTCTTCTCATCACTCTGGTGCAAGTTGATCTTGGTCTCATCTGTCTATAGGATGTTGTTCCAGAACTGTGAAGGCTTTTTTAGATGTCTTTTGGAAAACTCTAATCTGGCCTTCCTGTTTTTGAGGCTCACCAATGGTTTACATCTTGTGGTGAACCCTCTGTATTCACTCTGGTGAAGTCTTCTCTTGATTGTTGACTTTGACACACATACACCTACCTCCTGGAGAGTGTTCTTGATCTGGCCAACTGTTGTGAAGGGTGTTTTCTTCACCAGGGAAAGAATTCTTCGGTCATCCATCGCAGTTGTTTTCTGTGGTCTTCTGGGTCTTTTGGTGTTGCTGAGCTCACCGGTGCTTTCCTTCTTTTTAAGAATGTTCCAAACAGTTCTTTTGGCCACGCCTTCTCTCTGATGTTTTTTTTTAATGATGGCTTGCTTCACTGATAGTGACAGCTCTTTGGATCTCATCTTGAGAGTTGACAGCAACAGATTCCAAATGCAAATAGCACACTTGAAATGAACTCTGGACCTTTTATCTGCTCATTGTAATTGGGATAATGAGGAAAAAACACACACCTGGCCATGGAGCAGCTGTGAAGCCAATTGTCCCATTACTTTTGATCCCTTAACAAGTAGGAGGCACATATGCAAACTGTTGTTATTCCTACACCGTTCACCTGATTTGGATGTAAATACCCTCAAATTAAAGCTGACAGTCTGCAGTTAAAGCACATCTTGTTCGTTTCATTTCAAACCCATTGTTTTGGTGTATAGAGCCAAAAATGCTAGAATTGTGTCAATGTCCCAATATTTATTGACCTGACTGTAACTATTTACTGCCTATACCTAACCATTAGGGATTACACAGTGCATAAAGAGAGAAGTAATGTAACAATAAATCTCAACAGTCAACATACATTTTTTAGGATCAACTGTGCATTGATCTTAGATGATTTTATTCTATTTGCAGAAATCCATATCACATTAACCCTTTTGCAGTGATCTACTGGGTTGCTACATATGATATTACAGTATATAGGTGTTATATGTGGCATTCTGTTGGCACTGTGGTATTATCTGGGTATTATAGCTGGTTTTATATATTTCAAAATACCTAGGGTATGGACTGAAAGAGTCATTGTTTTATGTTGTTTTTAATAGAGTGTTATAATGGCCTATGGCTCTAGTCATGGGAGGATTGACCATTGGCCAGGCAATGTTGCTATCTAGAAGATCATAGACGTCTATGGAGGGGAGGTATGTAGCCTTAGGTCCAGGTTACATAGATTGATGTACAGGGCAGTGACCTGGAACGATCTGTTTGTTCCAGATCATTTCCCTCTTGTTAAGCTGTATTTCCTGGCAGCAATCATTCCCTTTGTATTGTGATGAACGATCTCTACTACGATCATTCATTCCCCTACAGATTCATTCTTTGTTGGCAGAACGTCCAGGTCAATGTGCTGCTGACAAATGATGATTTAAGGTTCTACATGAAAGATGCGATCACCTAACAAACGGAAGCTTGCTCATTCACAGGTGATTGGCGGCATCATTATATGGGACAATCATCCTAAATGAATGTTCATATGAACACTTGTCCCCCATAATTCTCCCAGCCCATTGCCCATGTTAAAGGGAAGATTTCATGCACTCACAACATAAAGGGCACTTTTTAGGTTCTACATGAAAGATGCGATCACCCGACGAACGAGCGCTTGCTCGTTAGTCAGGTGATTGGCGGCATTCTTATATGGGACAATCATCCCAAACGAATGTTGATACAAACATTTGTCCTTGATAATTTTCCCAGTCCGTTGCCCGTGTTAAAGGGCATATTTCATGCACTCAGAACATAAAGGGCACTTTTTGTCATATTGCCGACTGGCACATGATATGGCTGATCCTGCCGACTGTAACTTGCTAACATTTTGGCAGCAAAATAATGTCTACTGTATAATTAAATAACCCATTGTGCTCATATCTATTGATTACTGACGTTACAGCAACCATTGTAACCACAGGATCTAATTACAGACCTCACGTCTTTCCTTCACCTCTTGTGAAATGTCTGAATTTGCCAATTAAACATTGGGCCTCTGCTGGAGAGTAGGCCTCTGAATATTTATAATGTACAGTGTAATTAATGCCACTTCATTATATCTAGAATTTACAAATCTTACCCCCTGTAATGTTATTTCACTTTTTTTTCTGTTTAATTACACATTGCAATGATTTATCTATGTAAATTCCAATGCGTCATGGCTGCTATTAACATAATAGAAAAAATAGTGAAAATAGTTTGTAAAACTGTGTTGAAGCCTCAAGTTCCTTTGTCAGAGAGTAATAACTGGTTTCTTTGCCGCATCCAGTCCCTTCGCAGAGTAAGTTCCTGTTAATGACTTTGTAATAGCATACCATTAGCCTGTGACTGAATAAATCTAAACACAATGAGAGGTGCTTATTAGCCGGATAATCTCCGCTTGTATTTGTGTTCAGCTGCAGTAGGATAAATCCCATTTTAATAGTAAACACCCTTCACTTAACTTAATGATGTCCAGAGGAACTGCTGTTGCTTAAAGGGTCACTCTTGTTTAAACAAACTTTGCATAAATTGATAGCGAAACAAGTGAATATAAGAAACTTTGTAGTATATCCTATTAAAGAAAAATGCCTCTTTCTCTACTTATTAGCCCTTAATCTACTCGTCCTGACTCCTTAACAAAGCATTTACCTCAGTTCACTGCTAAAAGATGATGAAGACAGATTATTAGGGTTCAGGTTACAGTTGCTGCCCATAGAAGTCTATTAATAGTTGAGAGGGGGTTAGAAAGCAGCTTCAGAGGGAGAGACATACACAGAGAAGCTGCTGCATCTAGTAAATGTTTTACCATCTCGCTGGATTCACAATATCACTGCCCAGTGCTGCTGTATATTGTCCTTATGCTGCTTATTACATGCTATAGCGAGATAGGGGAGGATGATTTCCTTATCTCTGTGTGCTGTGTATGGGAGACATTTAGTTCCAGCTCCACTATGGAGCTGAGTTCAGGGAGATATTGCAGAAGGAAACACTGGTGGTAAATTCTGTTGTGCACCAGAGCCAGGCGTTGGAAACTCTTTTCTCTCTACAATGTTGGGTGGCCATTCCTGATTACTACAGTGCTGCTCCAATTCTAGTGAAGGTTGTATGAGATTGGAAAAAAATAGCATGAATGGGATGTAGATGAAATAGCACACACAGCCAAAGGGCAAGAATGACACCAATGCTGAGGAAAAATAGTCATTTTTTCTAATCTAATACACACCCTTTAAGTTTATATTAAATGTTTTTTTTCTGAGCTCATGAGTTCTCACCAGATGATGCCACAATAGCACTTAAGAAGTTTTTGTTTTGATTACCGTCCTTAGCACAGTGGTTTTTATGTTGTCAGGGATTGCTGTCAGTAGAATTACCAATGTAAATGACTCCAGTTCCCATGATTCCTCTCCCCTCTCACAGATGTTGCCTCTGTATACAGTTGTCTTCATGCTTCTTTATTACAAGGTGTAAGGTAATGCTATAATTACAATTAATAATTGCAAGAATAGGTGCACTACTGTGGTGGATGCAAACAGTAACATCTGACTAAGCCCTCACACTGATGTTAAAAATGAGACTTTAGCCAGTATATCCTTAAATTAAGGACACACCTGAGCCGCGCACCACGCCAAGGTTTTTCAAGTGGCATGGGACCTAACACTAAACCTACCTGTACCGTATGGGTAGTACCAGGAGCCAGTGGGCAAATTACCGCAGCGTATGGTCTGACTCACAGCAAACAGCTCCCAGTTCCCTCCAGTGTGACTAACCACACATACAATGGGAGGAGGCTTAGAGTGGGAGGAGGCTTAGGTGCACCTGTGAGGCCTGCAACATATCAGCCAGCCATGGGTGGGTCTCTAAGCCTCCTCCCTCCTCCCATTGTATGTGTGGTTAGTCACACTGGAGGGAACTGGTAGCTGTTTGCTGTGAGTCGGACCATACACTGCTGTAATTTGTCCACTGGCTCCTGGTACAACCCATACGGTACAGGTAGGTTTAGCGTTATGTCCTGTGCCACTTGAGAAACATTAGTGTGGTGCGCGGGCTCAGGCATGTCCTTAATATAAGGATATATTAGCTAAAGTCTAATTTTTAACATCAGTGTGAGGGTTTAGTCAGATGTTACTGTTTGCATCCACCACAGTAGTGCACCTATTCTTGTAATGATTTATTCCATATATCAGGGGTGGCCAACCTTACAGACACAAAGAGCCCAAAAAAAAAAGTATGACTACCAGGAGCCACAAGCTATACATTTACACACAAGTCACCGTATTTTTTGCCCTACAAGATGCGCCTAGGTTTTAACAAAGAAAAATAAGAGAAAAAAATATTTTTCATCTGATCTGAGGTCTGATAAAAAAAAAAAAAATATCTTATTTTTCATTAGCAGAGAAAAAAAAGAAATATATTTTTCATCAGACCTCAGATCAGACTCCTAAATTAGATCCCCAATCCTCATCTGACATAAAATAAGACCCCCAAACCTCATCAGACCTCCAAATCAGACCCCCAAAATAAGAACCCCGATGCTCGGATCAGACAACACAAATCAGACTCCCAGTGTCAGACCCTCAGTGCTCAGACCTGACCAACCCATGCTCAAACAAGAACCCCCATGCTCAGATCTGCCCCCCATGCTCAAATCTGCACCCCCATGCTCAGATCAGACCCCCATTGCTCAGATCAAGACCCCCATTGCTCAGATCAGACCCCCATGCTCAGATCAGACCCCCCATGCTCAGATCAGACCACCATGCTCAGATCAGACCCCCATGCTTAGATCAGACCCTCCCATGCTTAGATCAGACCCCCATGCTCCGTTCTATAATTTAAAAAAAATCTCTTCCCTCTCCTGATCAGGCACTGGGCTCCTGCTTGTGCACCTGTTACTCTGCAGGTCTGACACGCTCTCCATTGTGACCTGATGAGCACAACGTCAGGTCATAGTGTGTGTCTACACGTACTACGTACTCACACTGTGCATCAGCACGTGGTGGAGACTGAGCTCGAGCTGCAAAGTAGCAACGGTGTCCGATCAGAAAAAGAGATCTGAGCATGGGGTGGAGAGTGAGCCGCTGACTGCTTCCCGGCTCCACAGCTAGAGCCACACTTGAAGAAGCAAAGAGCCGCATGCGGCTCAAGAGCCACGGGTTGGCCACCCCAGCTATATATCGTTCCACATCCACAAATTTTCCCATCTGGTGTAGGATGTCTCTGTGGCACTTGTGGTCTGTTGTGGGCATCCTCCTCTGTATGCATTTTTTGCTGGGGATCGCCCTTAGCAACAGACCACAAGCGCAGTATCTGCTCCCCCGAGCATAAATGAACAACTGCATTTGGGGTTGAGCATGTCCTGCTGTTTGAGACCACGTATTTTTGTCATTTAAATGCTATAAATACCCCTTGTCTTCACAGACAACACACTGTGACACCGTTTTGCTACTGAGGCACTGCTACTGTTACTTAGGCTGTGCTCATGCATCAGAACCTTCTGTAAAGCATTTATTTTACAATGAGAGTATATTTCCAGTGGAAAGCTCTGGTGTAGGCATAGAGTGGTATACTGTATATTGTCCATAGACTTCCATGCTAAAAAAAAAACCTCATACTGCATGATATACATTTTTGAGAGATGCCTCTGCCTAGAAAACCATAGTCATCTGCTCCTTTCTATACATTAAAAAGGTATACAGGCATGTATGGTGTAAAAGGACTCTTTTTTCGCCATTGGTAGATTAAATTAGCCAAATGGATACATTTGGCATATACACTTGGATTTTTTTTTTTTCAATCAGAAAATATCTGATTGCACAATAAGAATATTCCTCAGTTTAATAAGGCAATGCATTTTTTGCTGTTTATCTTGCATTGATATGTCTTAGGCTACTTTCACACTAGCGTTCGGGTTTCCGTTCGTGAGCTCCGTTTGAAGGAGCTCACGAGCGGACCCGAACGCAGCCGTCCAGCCCTGATGCAGTCTGAATGGAGGCGGATCCGCTCAGACTGCATCAGTCTGGCGGCGTTCAGCCTCCGCTCCGCTCGCCTCCGCACGGACAGGCGGACAGCTGAACGCTGCTTGCAGCGTTCAGCTGTCCGCCTGGCCGTGCGGAGGCGAGCGGATCCGTTCAGACTTACAATGTAAGTCAATGGGGACGGATCCGTTTGAAGATGCCACAATGTGGCTCAATCTTCAAGCGGATCCGTCCCCCATTGACTTTACATTGAAAGTCTGGACGGATCCGTCCCAGGCTATTTTCACACTTAGCTTTTTTTTGCTAATATAATGCAGACGGATCCGTTCTGAACGGAGCCTCCGTCTGCATTATTATGAGCGGATCCGTTCAGAACGGATCCGCCCGAACGCTAGTGTGAAAGTAGCCTAATAAATAATGCCTAGTGTCAAGTACAGTCACAAGTCTAGTTCTGAAAGAGAGTCCTGAAAAGGGACATAATTAGCAAGATTTAATATGATCCCTATCTGGTGCCTACTATATCCACATGACATTCTGTAAACTTGTATAATATGATCCCTATCTGGTGTCTTCTGCCTCCACATGCCATTCTGTAAACTTTCTTAATATGATCCCTATCTGGTGCCTACTATGGCCACATGCCATTCTGTAAACTTTCTTAATATGATCCCTATCTGGTGTCTACTATGTGTACATGCCATTCTGTAAACTTTCCTAATATGATCCCTACCTAGTGTCTTCTGCCTCCACATGCCATTCTGTAAACTTTTATAATATGATCCCTATCTGGTGTCTTCTGCCTCCACATGCCATTCTGTAAACTTTTATAATATGATCCCTACCTGGTGTCTTCTGCCTCCACATGCCATTCTGTAAACTTTTATAATATGATCCCTATCTGGTGTCTTCTGCCTCCACATGCCATTCTGTAAACTTTTATAATATGATCCCTATCTGGTTTTTACTATGGTCACATGCCATTCTGTAAACTTTTTTAAGATGATCCCTATCTGGTGCCTACTATGGTCACATACCATTCTGTAAACTTTTCTAATATGATCCCTATCTGGTGCCTACTATGGTCACATACCATTCTGTAAACTTTTCTAATATGATCCCTATCTGGTGCCTACTATGGTCACATGCCATTATGTAAACGTTTCTAATATGATCCATATCTGGTTTTTACTATGGTCACATGCCATTCTGTAAACTTTTTTAAGATGATCCCTATCTGGTGCCTACTATGGTCACATACCATTCTGTAAACTTTTCTAATATGATCCCTATCTGGTGCCTACTATGGTCACATACCATTCTGTAAACTTTTCTAATATGATCCCTATCTGGTGCCTACTATGGTTATATATGCCATTCTGTAAACGTTTCTAATATGATCCATATCTGGTGCCTACTATGGTAACATGCCATTCTGTAAACCTTTTTAAGATGATCCCTATCTGGTGCCTACTATGGTCACATGCCATTCTGTAAACTTTTTTAAGATGATCCCTATCTGGTGCCTACTATGGTCACATGCCATTCTGTAAACTTTTTTAAGATGATCCCTATCTGGTGCCTACTATGGTCACATGCCATTCTGTAAACGTTTCTAATATGATCCCTATCTGGTTCCTACTATGGTCACATGCCATTCTGTAAACTTTTCTAATATGATCCCTATCTGGTGCCTACTATGGTCACATGCCATTATGTACATTTATTTTTATATATTTTCTTTGTGCTTCTCTAAGGGTCCAGTCTCCTGAAAACCTTGGAAATTATGGACTGCACACTTAGAATTTTCTAAAAAGATTGGATGAAACTTGCTGTAATGCCAAACTACAAGGAATCTCAGGGGAGAAATGAAGCTCGACCCTTCTCCGCCTGCACAGACACCTTAATTGCAAAGAGATATTTGATACAGCAGCGGCTCGGCAGAGGAAGTTTTGGCACAGTTTATCTCGTGTTAGACAAGAAGGCAAAAGAGGAAGAAAAACTGTAAGTAAATGATACATGGAGCTTCTCACACATACTGTAATCCGCTGGAGAAACAATCACTTAGCTACTATTTGTACAACCGGACGGTGTAACTTTAGAGGAACCTGTCATCAACTTTATGCTGAACTCACTGAGGGCAGCATAAGGGTACTTTCATACTAGCGATATTTTTTTCCGGCACTGAGATCCGTCCTAGGGGCTCAAATCCGGAAAAAGAACTGATCAGTTTTATCCCCATGCACTCTGAATAAAGAGCAATCCGTTCAGGATGCATCAGGATGTCTTCAGTTCAGTATTTTTGACTGATCAGGACGAAGATAATACCGCAGCATGCTACCGTTTTATCTCTGGACAGAAAACTGAACACTTCCTGAATGCCGGATCCATCCTTCCGGTGTGCGCATGCGCAGACCAGTAAAAAATGTGGGAAAAAAATAGAAATGGATCCGTTTGTCCGTATGACTAATGGACAGACGGATCCGTTCTTGCAATGCATTTGTGAGATGGATCCGCATCTGGATCCATCTACAAATGCTGTCCGGTTGCATGCAGATTGTGATTCCGGCGACGGAACTGCTTGCCGGGTCACTCTGCCGCAAGTGTGAAAGTACCCTAAAATAGTGACAGAAATGCTGATGTCAGCGGTGTGTCACTCATGAGCTAATAGTAAGTGGTTGCTGAGAACCAGCATCATAATCATTGCAGGCCAGGCCTTGAGAAGAGTCACATCTACCTGAGAAGAGTCCTGGTTATCCATAATCTCCTGCTCTCCCCGCCCATCTGCTGATGATTGGCAGCTCTCTCCTAGGGAGAAAGGGAACTAGGTAGAAGACTGTCAGTCATCAGCAGGTGGGCAGGGAGAGCAGGGATTCATGAATAACCAGGACTCTTCTCAGGTGGCCGGGACTCTTTTCCAGGCCCAGTCTGCAATGATTGTGATGTTGGTTTTCAGCAACCACTTACTTTTAACTGAAATCAACTCACCTGTCTCTACTTTATGCTGCCTTTAGTATGGGCAGCATAAAGTTGATGACAGGTTCCCTTTAAGTAAACTCCTCAATGTATCATGACCTATCTGTACATCATGAATCACCATACACTAAAGGCGTTGTCTAGCCATTAGGCTTTTTCTAACTCTAGGTGTTTTACCTAGTGAAAAAAAATCATACTTTTCTGCTCTCCGACGCTCCGTTCTGGCTCCCTGGTTCCATTCGCAATCTTCTGGTCTCCAGCCTGAAAACTTGTGGGTGGGGTCATTTGTGCCGCTGCAGCCAATGACTGGCCTCAGTGGTGACATGTCCCAAAGCAGCAAGTGACCTAGCATTGAACCAGGGAGCTCCCCATTCATTACTCTGCTAGATTTATATCAAGCTGATAACTCAAGGGGAGTGTATTTTCTGCTGCAGCTCAGGGGGCGTGTCCATGCTCTCCCTATCACAGCTCAGGGGGCGTATCCATGCTCTCCCTATCACAGCTCAGGGGGTGTGTCCGTTGTGCTGCAACTCTCTCCTAATCACAGCTCAGGAGGCAGTTAAAGGATGAAACTGAGCATGTGCGGCCTTCTCAGTGAGCGGGATAAAGAAATAAGAAAAAAAAAACAGCAGGTGGCGGTATACAGATATATTTTACTGAATAAGTCAGTGGCTATGCAAAATTTTTAATTACATGCAATTACAGAAGTATTAAGATCCAGGAGCTGGTTTGAAAACTGTAGAATATTTTTCATGAGAAAACCCCTGTAAGGATTCACGATGTACAGATTTGTCATGATAATCACATGGGCCTAGAAGCTTGTGTAATTGCCAAGATCAAGGAAACCTCTGATCCTGGCCGTTTAACACCTTAGATGACACGTAGAAGATGGATGGGGGAACCGTGGCTCTGCACTAGTTATGTAGCCAGTGGATTGGCAGTTGGAGGAATTCTTATTAGCATCTCAGGTGAAATAACTGTATGGCCATTTAAGTGATTTCCTTATAAAGCGGTCAACCCAGTTAAATTCTAAAACAGTTCGAAGAAGGGTTTTAAAAGAGTTTTCAGGCCTGATAAAAAGTTATTTTAATGCCCAGGAAAATGTGTAGAATAGGTGCACTGATGTACCAATAAGAGCACTGTTTTACCCGTTCTTTTGGTTTGGGTCTGACACAGAGAAATTGGCTTGATGGGGACTGGCTATATGGCTCAGTTCAATAGCTAAGCCAGCTCCCTTCTCTGTCTCTGCATCCGCCATGAGAGACACATCAATAGAGTCACATACCAACACTAGTGGGGGGCACTTCCTTTTCTCTGTTGGAACCAAACAGGAAGTGGGACCACTGCTAGTAGCCTGATATCAAGCCACCAATGCAATGCAATAAGTGCACAATTTTAATTTCCTGGGCACCTTTTATCTAGCTGGACAGCCTCTTTAACACAGAGTGAGCCCGCTATTTTTGGCACTTTTCCATTTCAATCTGTTTTTTCCGGTAACAAAACAAGGGTTAACAACCAAACAAAAGTTAAAATTTATTACCCTGATACTGCAGTTTACAGAAACACCACATTTGTGGTCGTAAACTGCTGTATCAGTAAAAAGGAGGCCGCAAAAGGAAAGGACCGACATGGTTTCTGGAAGGCCGATTTTGATGGCCTTTTTTATTGACACCATGTCCCTTTTGAAGCCCCCCTGATGCCCCCCTAGAGTAAAAACTCCCTAAAAGTGACCCCATCTAAGAAATTACACCCCTCAAGGTATTCAAAACTGATTATAAAAACTTTATTAACCCTTTAGGTGTTCCTCAACAGTTAATGGCAAATGGAGATGTAATTTCAGAATTTCAATTTTTGGTAACCTTGCCTCACAAAAATGTAATATAGAGCAACCAAAAATCATATTTACCCTAAAAATAGTCCCCAGAAAAATGCCACCTTATCTGGTAGTTTCCAAAATGGGGTCACTTTTAGGGAGTTTCTACTCCAGGGGTGCATCAGGGGGGTTGAAACAGGACATGGTGTAAATAAACCGGTCCTTAAAAATCAGCCCTCCAAAAACCAAACAGCGCACCTTTCACTCTACGCCCCGCCATGTGGCCATACAGTAGTTTACGGCCACATATTGGGTGTTTCTGTAAACGGCAGAGTCAGGGCAATAAAGATACAGTCTTGTTTGGCTGTTAACCCTTGCTTTGTTAGTCGAAAAAATGGGTTAAAATGGAAAATTAGGCAAAAAAAATAAAATTTTCAAATTTCATCCCCATTTGCCAATAACTCTTGTGCAACACCTAAAGGGTTAACAACGTATGTAAAATCAGTTTTGAATACCTTGAGGGGTGTGGTTTCTATTATGTAAGCCTCGCAAAGTGACTTCAGACCTGAACTGGTCCCTAAAAATTGAGTTTTTGTAAATTTCTGCCTTGTAACATCCCCAAAAAATAAAATATCATTCCCAAAATAATTCAAACATGAAGTAGACATATGGGGAATGTAAAGTCATCACAATTTTTGGGGGTATTACTATGTATTATAGAAGTAGAGAAACTGAAACTTTGAAATTTGCTAATTTTTCCAAATTTTTGAAAATTTGGTATTTTTTTGTGCAAAAATATAATTTTTTTGACTTCATTTTACCAGTGTCATGAAGTACAATATGTGACGAAAAAACAATCTCAGAACGGCCTGGATAATTCAAAGCGTTTTAAAGTTATCAGCACTTAAAGTGACACTGGTCAGATTGGCAAAAAATGGCCTGGTCCTTAAGGTGAAATAGGCTGAGTCCTTAAGGGGTTAAATTGTATAATAATTTTGTAACAGCTTCTCTTTATTTCCTATTATAAATAACCGAACTATCTAAATTGAGAGCTATATTTACTTAATATGATTTTTAAAAAATACAATAATTCAACTGTAGCATCTTTGGCAGAGAAGTTGCTAGGTGTGTGGCCCTATTATGAGCCAAGGACAGACTCATCTTCTTTTTGGTATCCAATAATTGAGGAGGAATTGATAATTTGTTGTAATTAAATGAGAATGTATTTAATTTGTGTTTCATGAATAAGATGTAAGTTTGTAGAAGAGAGATAATGTGTTTGTTATTTTTTTAATGTTGTAGCTGTTCATTTTTTTTATAATTAAAAACTTCTTCAACGTTGGCCATGTTGGAGACGTACTTCCTTCTTCTTGTATTGTTGTATAACCTGTACAGCTGTGTGCTTTGTGGCAACTGAAATGAATTAGTTAATTGACAGAAAAGAATACATCAGGTGCACTCAACTGGCAGACCGCGACTGCCAGTCTGGACCCCTGAATATCCCAACTGAGGACGCTGATACAATCAAATAGAATGATGAAGCCGTCAGCTCCCTGCTTCACCATTCAAATGCTGCCCATAGTTCAGCGCAAGCAGGAGTGATGTACTAACGTCATCATGCCTGCTTCGCTCAACCACAGATAGTGTAACACGCAATGGAGCTGTCATGCTCCACTCTGTTCGTGGGGGGATTGTGGGATAGGTGGCGGCGTAACCCTGTCGAGGGAAAATAACTATGGAGCAACACACAACCCTGTGAGGAGAGGCCATCTAGGAGGCATAACTGTGAGGGTCCACTAAAGGGGGCATCACTGTATGTGGTGGCCATCTAAGGGGGCATAACTCTTTGATGGGGGAAATCTAAGGGGGCATAATTGTGAGGGAGCCACTAAAGGGTGCATAACTAGGTGGGGGACATTTAAGGGGCATAACTCTGTGAGGGGGCATAAGTGTAGGGGAGACTCTAAAGGGTACATAACTATTGGGGGGCATCATTGTGGGGGTGCCATCTAAGGGAGCATAATCTATGAGAGGGGGCATCACAGTGTGTGTGGGGCTACCTAAGGGGGCATCACTCTGTGTGGGCACACATGAAGGGGCAACACTGTGTGGGTGTCCCTTAATGGGGCATCATACTGTGTGGGGGACACTTAAGGGGACATCATACTGTGTGGGAGCCACTTAAGCGTGCAAAATACTGTGTGGGGGCACTTATGGGGGCATAAAACTGTGTGTGTGGCATTTAAATGGACATGATACTGGGTGCAGGCATCAGTCTGTGAGGGGAGCATTTAAGGGTACATCATACTGTGTGAGGGGGCACTTAGGGAACATCACTTTGTTCTGGGGGCATTAAAGGGAGCCTCATTCTGTGTGAGGGGCACCTAAGGGATGGTTCTACTATAAGGGGGCACTTAGGCACATTATATTGTGTGGTGAGGCACTAAGAAGCATCTTACTGTGTGGAAACACCAAAGGATCACACTGTGTGGTCGGTAGAAAGGGGATAAGTGGGCATAGAGGTGGGGCTTATTGTAAAAAAATTTATGTAGGGCTACGCACCACTGGTGCTGTCCCTCCTTTAATTTTTTTTTTTTTGCAGCTCTGCTCCATCCTACAGTAGACCCAGCTATGTGGACCTTTACAAAAAGTACTTGAGTACCCATCGAATAGATCATTACTGTCTTCAGGAAGTGATGGAAAGCAGTCCACTTCCCAAGAAACTTGGGGGTGACAGGGAAGATGCATACAGAGTCTTACCTGTCTATATTATAGAGCAGCTGTCCTGCCTTATCTAGTCCTCCAGCCGTACAATAAAGCTGTCATTAATTTACCCATGCACTAATGATAATGAGATGACTCTGCTCTTTCTGTCCCAAGCTATACAGAAAACTGGTAGATGAGTTCAAGAGCTTAAGAATTGCCAACTCATTGTGACAGCGCAAGTGGACAGTGTGAAAACTGCAATATTTAATGGATCGTTATATAACAAAAGTGGGTGTTTTATGTGCATTTTATTTTCTGGTTCCTGTATATATTGCACCAGATCAGTGAAGCTTTTGTCAGTTCCAAGCTTTAAATTGTGCTTCTGGAGGGTAAAGAAGATTTCAGACCATTTCTATAATCAGACACAAGAAGTCTACATGTTCCGTCATGTTCTACTTCAGTATTGTTGACTTCAGCCAGGCGCTTGATTGAAATGCCAATAAAACAAAGTAATTGGTTGGTCCGAATTCTCTAGGTATTAGAAAACTAAGCTTATGTAAAATATTGTGAAAAATTGAGACGCCACAAACAATTAATGACTAGTGGAAAGAATACATTGTGAAATATGAGAATGAACTGTACGGACACTGCCAGATGACTGCACCCTGTCAGCCTCAGGAGTGTAATCCTGAATAAAAAATAGGAAGCTAATACACCACCGCCAGTAATTCTAGTGCTTCCATGTCTTCAAAGCATTTGATTTGGTTTCCCAAGTGATCCATAATGTATTATGCAGTTATGATTCATACAGTCAGTGTATTCAGATTCCTCTAGCTAGTGCATTGGGTTTGTTATGCTTTGCATGATAAAGGAATACACAACTACAGAAGATGTATGCAGTTTTTGGGGTTTCTCTGCAGATCAGAATCTGACTTACTTTGATCTGTTGTCCTCGAAGGTTAGTGCCTTCTGAGAAACTGGCCAATCTGTGGGGTCAATTACCATAAGACGACTTCTGTATGGTGCGTGGTAGGTGGGGGCCTTGTTACAAATTTTGCATTGGGGCCCAGGAGCTTAAAGCTACACCACTGACTGTGGCCTCTCACCTCTTCTTATGACCTCGCTACTCTAGCTTCTAAAGTGCTGCTTCAGAGATGATTCTTCTCAGTCACTGCAGCTTGTACTATTCTAGGGGTTCTCCAAGACTGAAGTATTGATGACCTATCCTTAGGATAGTAGACAAAACAACTGAAGACAGCACCGATGTCCCTCAAGTCATCAAGAAATGCAACCAAACATCATAGTGGAAAGGTCCATTCCACCAAAATCCATACTCAAAATTGTAGAGAAACACCAACATATCCATTACTCTCATCTTTATTAGATTCCCACCACATATACAAGAAAATCAGCAATATTTTGGCTTATTTCCATCCTTTTTCAAGCCAAAAGAAGCTTGTAATAGGCTGAAATGTTGGAGAATGTTTTGTACAGTTGATGGAAGTCTAATAAAGACTGGAGAAAAAGAGATGCTGGTGTTTCTGTACTATTTTCGACTATCCTTAGGAGGTCAGCAGGGGTGCCTACAGTCACTGTAAGGGAGCAGCACCTACATAGAGGACAGAGCGGTGTAGTGCCTGGTGCCTGTTTCTCAGTGCCAAAACTACTACAAAACAGCTAATCAGTGAGAGTAGCATGAGTTAGACCCCCCACCACACTGATGACTTATAAAAAGGTCGTCAATACGTCAGTCCCATGGAAGCCTTCTAGAGACCAGTCTGTGGAGGAGATTTACTTAGACTGGTGTTTCATGTGCCACTCTTTATTGAAAGTACAGTATGTAGGCGTAAAATGCGCCAAACGTATTAAGAGGCATAGGCCCTTTAGTAAAGGCATTTCTTTGTCTCTCCATGCTCCAGATGTTGAGATCTGCACTTGCTAAAAGCAGATGTAGATTGGGGCTATAATTAACACCAATTTCATTAGCAAATCCAGTAAAACTGTTGGATTCTCTGAAACCCCAACCACTGTTGACAATATTTTTCAAATGAATGCCAAGAGACTTAAAAATTAGCAAATTTTAGTGTAAATTATGGCATACACCAACATGTTAGGTTACTTTCACACCTGCGTTTAGGTGCGGATCCGTCTGGTATCTGCACAGACGGATCCGCACCTATAATGCAAACGCTTGTATCCACTCAGAACGGATCCGTTTGCATTACCATGAACAAAAAAATAAAAAAAAATTTTTTTTTTTTTTTTTTGTTCATGATAATGCAAACGGATCAGTTTTGACTTACATTGAAAGTCAATGGGAGGCGGATCCGTTTTCAATTGCACCATATTGTGTCAGTGAAAACGGATCCGTCCCCATTGACTTACATTGTAAGTCAGGACGGATCCGTTTGGCTCCTCCAGAGCGGAATGGAGGCTGAACGGAGGCAAACTGATGCATTGTGAGCGGATCCTTATCCATTCAGAATGCATTGGGGCTAAACTGATCCGTTTTGGGCCGCTTGTGAGAGCCCTGAAACAGATCTCACAGGCGGACCCAGAAATGCCAGTGTGAAAGTAGCCTTAGGCTGGCAGCCCTTGTCTGCCTCTGTCCTGTTGTCGCGGGCAGACGCGGGTGTTGTTCCACTCTCCCTGTGTGTATTCGGACTAATGGGCAGTGAACTTCCTTTCAGCACTACTAGAGGTAATCCTTCCATTTTGCTCCCTGTCCAGCTGCTTACTAAGTTGCTGCCCAGTCTCCCTCGTTATCTGGGTTGTGGATCCAACCCTTTGACTGAGCTTTGATAATTCCTAGTCTCTAGTGACCAGCGAAGGTGTGCCCTCTTCTCTGACCGTGTATTGTACCTTGCCTGTGTACTTATTCTGCTCCTTCACCCATCCTTGGAGCTGCCACCTGGACTACGCACGTACTCAGCCTGCCCCGATATTGGAATTGCTCTCTGGAATACGCATATACTCACCCTTTTCTGACTACACCTTTAGCCTGAGTTCTTGGTGCTTTGACCCCTGTGGGTCAGCTGTCAACTAAACCAGTATTACAGGTTCCTTTGTGTCCCGTGTTTGGTGAAGACCTAACAATACCTTTCTCACAGAATATGGCACTAATGAATTGATGTACAGTATGGTAGTCGATATCTGTTCATGTTTGAGCTGGGAGTCAGGGGTTCCGGTATTTTGTACGGCAAGTAGAGAGCTCATATCCAAACCTTTAGGCTCTCTGTCTGATCTCTGGGATCCCTACCAATCCGGAGATTAAAGGGGCTGCAGCGCTGATTGAGTCCGATGGCCTCTTCACTGTTTTTCCTGCACATTGGTGCTCCGTGCCACCCATCTGTTCAGAAACTGCAGCTGGCCCTATTGGCTTGACTGCGCGGCAGGTGGCCAGGGCATCACTCTGTAGTGAAAGACTGGCAAGGGGCTGGAACATTAGGTATCCCAGATCATAAAGTGCTGGCATATCCTAGTCATCCACAGGATATGCAATCGGTGTGGGCCACAGGGTGAAATAAGATGAGGTGCCATTGCCAGGAACAATCAGATTTCAGTATAGCGGTCAAACAGAGTGACATCATTACTGACTGGTTAAAGTTTCACTTCATTTATAGCTTAGTATCTTTCACAAGACTTTACCCAGAAAACAGCCAGCTTCTCTACCATATGGGAAACTTTCACCAGGAATCTAACGGGCACTGACGCTGATCAGTACAAATGACTAGAGTGGAGCAGCGGCCGCATCTAATAAAGGAAATTATCCCACCCTGCCTGTCCATGCACAACACCGACTGGTTAGCCCATTGTAGGTTTTCATCATGGAGAGCTTTCTGTGTTTTATCGTTTTCCACCATACAGGACAATCCTAGAGTGTATATTACAACCTTTAGCGTACAATCTCTGTACGTGTCATCACAGTGCCAGCGCTCGGTGACATTACAGCTAGTTTGAGCCATGTGGCTTAGCTAACCCAGCCTGGATGCTTTCTAGGGTCATGAAGCCCAAGGCCTTGCCTTGGTTGCCCTTCTGCTCTATGCCTTGTGTATTCCTTTCTATTATGTGTCAACACTACATTAAAATGAGATTGTTTCATGAAATATCACTTCTAATTTACTAAATGTACATGATATTTTCCGGGGGCATGGAACGACAACATTTTTTAACATCTGTGCCCATTCTACATGTAATTAGAAACTAGAAATCTTGCATTTTTGCTGCACTAATTGGTGATTCATCAGTTAAAATAGAAATGTTTGATCTCCAGGTTATATTCAGGCATCATTAATCTCATTTTCCAAGGTTGTGCTTATGTTCTTTACTTGTTTTATTGTGGCATATGGTATCTTACGCCGCCAGTATATATGAAACCATCATTACTTGACAAATAGCCCCTCTAATGTAGAGTTTAAAGGACATCTGTCAGCAGGAGATTTGCTATAAAACCAACCATAATGCCTGGTATTAAATGGTACCTTTCTTTTTGCTCGCCTTTGCTGCATTCTTGAGAAAAATACTTTAGATTTAATATGTAAATGAGCTATTAAAGATGTTTTCCCACGAAAAATATTCTACGGTTTTTAGCACCTGAATCTGAATACTTTTGTAATTGTTTGTAATTAAAAAATTAGCATAGCCACAGAGTTATTCAATAAGATGTATCAGTGTAGCACCACCTGCTGTTTGCTTTTTTCTTATTTCTTTGACCTGCTCACTGAGATGGCCGCACATGCTCAGTTTCATCCTTCAACTGGCTCCTGAGCTGGGATAGGGAGAGCATGGACACGCCCCCTTAGCTGCAGCAGAACAGACACTTCCTTTGAGCTGCCTTCTTGATATCAATCTAGCAGAGCATTGAATGGGGAGATCTCTGGATCCATGTGAGGTACAGGGCCAGTTCTAGCTTTGTTAGAAAGAGGTTGGCATGTACTATATGATGTCTAATTTTATTTTTTTACATTAGTCATAGGTTAACTCCTTTAAGTGCAACAATGTTTTTCCCTGCACATTGGTGCTCCATGCCACCCATCTGTTCAGAAACTGCAGCTGGCCCTATTGGCTTGACTGCACAGCAGGTGGCCAGGGCATCACTCTATAGTGAAAGACTGGATAGGGGCTGTAACATTAAGTATCCCAGATCATAAAGTGCTGGCATATCCTAGTCATCCACAGGATATGCAATAGATTTGGGCCACAGGGTGTGCCTAAGTGAAGTCGCTGTTCTCCTGGATGGTTGATAGGGCCATGCATTAGAATCCTCTACTCTCTGTCACGGACATTCCCGCAACAGTTTGCAGGAGATCGGTGAGACTGGCAACATTTGGTTTGATCTGACATGTTTTCCGCTTGGATCAAATGACGTCTGTGTTGTTTCTGGTGCTTGCCACAGCTTCTTTCCCCAGGTGCGGCTATTATAGCCATTTTACCTTCTCTATTGTTGTTTCTCCCACTATGCTATGCGGTTTATAGCGTCTGTTGGAGTTGTGGATAGCTGGTGTATGGATCTCGGTTGAGTTCCTGGTGCTGCCATAGCCACTTGAGCTACGTGTTTCCCTTCCCTTTTGTATTTTGTTTGCGTTATTTTGTGTGTTACATTTCCCTGTCATTTGTATTAAGGCCTGAGGGAGACTCCTGTTCATCCTTCCTTTTGGAGGAACAGGTTGTCTCAGTCCTGACATTAGTACCAGGTTCCTATAGGGCTAGATAGGACTCTAGGTATTCCTGTGTATGAACTCACCTACCTCTGGGGTCTGTTCATACTGTTAGTTAGTCAGGATTTTGATTAGGGTTTTACTAGGAGGTGTCCATCTCCTTTCCCTAGTTTCCAGGCCTTATTCCCTCACCCCTTTCCCTACTATGTTCGGTGTTGTATTTTCCTCCCACACCCGAACGTGACACTCGCCTAGCCCTGTAGTCTCATGTCTGCGCTAGGCTGTATGTGTTTGGCGCATGCACAGTATACCACATATTGTTAACATGGGCACCTATGTGCCACTCACTGGCATCTTGTTTTATCAGTCCATTTAATAGATTCTTTCCCGGTCTATACGGTAAACGGACACTTAAGATGTGAAAAAAGCCTTAGAAAACCCAGTTAGAGCATTCTGAAGAGGATGTATTAGCTCTCCTGACATGTCTGTTTTAGTAAAAACTTGTAATCCCCCCAAAATTAACTGTAATGTTGTGCTTGTCCTCTGTTATTCCTTCTAGTTTATGGGAGCTGTATAATCATTTATTTCCGCTGTGGTAGCTCTTTGACCACTGAACACTTAGGCCCCTTTCACATAAGCGAGTTTTCCGGGCGGGTGTAATGAGTGACGTGAACGCATAGCACCCACACTGAATCCTGACCCATTCATTTCACTGGGTCTGTGTACATGAGCATTTTTTTCACACACAGTTCTGCGTTGCGTGAAAATGCAGCATGTTCTATATTCTGTGTTTTTCACGCAGCCCTGGCCTCATAGAAGTGAATGGGGCTTCAGTGAAAAACGCATTGCATCTGGAAGCAAGTGTGATGCGTTTTTCACTGATGGTTGCTAAGAAATGTTGTTTGTAAACCTTCAGTTTTTTATCACGCGGGTGAAAAACGCATCAAACTGCGTTGCACTCGCGTAGAAAAAAACAAAACAACTGAATGCCATTGCAGACAAAAACTGACTAAACTTGTTTGCAAAATGGTGTGAGTTTCACAGAACGCACCCTGAACGGATCCGGACCTAATCCTAAAGCGTGACGCTCGTGTGAAAGAGGCCTTAAGGCTGTATTAGACAGCCCGATTCTGCCGGTGATAGTTGGGAAGAACAGTATTCGCCTGCTTAATAGCTGATTAGACCGCTGCTATTGCATGCAGAAATCTCCTCCACAGTATGGGGAGGCACGATTGTATTACCATCACTCGTCCCTATGCTATATAGTGGTTTGCCGGCGGCAGAACATGATTACACACTGCAATCTGCTGCCTGCAAACAATGATTTTTTTTAACCTGTCAAAAGATTTGGATTGCCCGATGAAGGAGCATCTGCTCAGTCATCGGGCAATCAGCGGCAGTATTAGAGTGCAAGATCATCGCTAATGAGTGTTACTACAAACGCTCGTTAGCAATCATCTGCATTGAAATCGGCAGGTTTAACTGCCCGCTTCTTCCATGATTTACAGATAATTGCTGGAAGTCCTGTCAAGGCAGACTCCGCTTATTACAGGGACACTTCTAAGAGAGATTAAAATTCAGAAAGGAAATATATAAGGATGAGAGAACTGATTCATTCGAGTTAAATTTGTTCAATAATCAGTCTCATTGAGCAGGGAGGGGCTGGCCCTGCTGAGGAACAGACTCCTCTCAGCCCCTTGATTGACAGGACCAGACATCTTGCCTGGCCCTGTCAATCTCGCACCAGTGCCATTGCTCCAGTAGCAGAATGAGGCCGACTGTGCATGCGCCATTTACATCTGGGTGCACTTGGAAATATTGCAGCGCATGCAGAGTTGGTATTTGCGCTGCTCTGGTAGCAGCAGGGGAGTCTCGGCGCCTGCACCACTACTCAGGACAGCAGTGCAGCCACTAGACTGACAGGGCCACAAATCTGTCAATCAAGGGGTGGGTCTCTTCTGTAGCAGGTCCAGCCCCTCACTGCTCAAGGAGGCTGATCTTTATGAATTGGTTAGAAATGTACAATAAAAACTCCTCCGATATCCAAGTATTTGATTACTGTGATTCTGATGCTTTACACTGTACATGTCTATGGCCGCATTTTTAATTAGATTTTTAAACATTTTTAAACATAGTTAAAACATGAATTTTAAAAAGACATATGGGGTCATTTACCAAACTGGTGTACAGTAGAACTGTCTTAGTTGCCCATAGCAACCAATCAGATTCCACCTTTCATTTTTGACAGCTTCTTTGGATAATGAAAGGAGGAATCTGATTGGTTGCTATGGGCAACTAAGCCAGTTCTACTCTACACCAGTTAGATGAATAGTTAATAACAATGTAGTTTATAAAAGCACGGGGGGAATTTATCACAGAGCAGCGTTTTTCTCCAGTCTATGATCTCCCCTGCACTGTCGGAGGATGAACCTTAAAATGCGCGCGTCTCGTCATAAATTAGGCAGTCTGTGCGCCTAAACTTAACTCCATGGCAGCTCGGAGCTGGTGTAGATTTCAACCTTCTTGTATGCCAGAAAACTGGTGTATAAGAAGATAAAAATCCCGGGCCTGCTGGCCCCGCCCCCAGCGACAAAATTTGTCACATTAAAGAAATCACTAATACTGTGTATGTGAATACTTTGGTTTTCCATTACATTGAGGAAAATAGCAAATCCAACCATTACATGCATTTTTCAGTGATCACGGGCGTTGGCAACAGCCCAATATATTACAGGTGAAACTCGAAAAATTAGAATATCGTGCAAAAGTCCATTTATTTCAGTGTCACACTCTAGTCAGCTAATTATACCATACCCCCTGAGCAAAGGGTACCTTAAAATTGTGACTTTGGGGTTTCATAAGCTATAAGTTATAATCATCCAAATTATACCAAATAAAGGCTTGACATATCTCGCTTTGCATGTAACGAGTCTATCTCATATATTACTTTCACCTTTTAAGTTGCATTACTGAAATAATTGAACTTTGCGTGATATTTAAATTTTTCGTGTTTCACCTGTATATTAAATCATACAAACATTACTTTATACCTCCTGTTGTATTTTATGAACTTTATCAAAACTAAGATATTACAAGAGAGCTATGGTAACAGTCTCAAAACTCTTTTGTTGGCCGCTCTATACCCGTCATTTAACCGCCCACTGCTTCCAACATTAGTATCTATGTCACTGGATAATTGGTCCCAATACCATAAAAGATGCCTATTTGAATCTGGACCATTTCCACCTGATACCCCTATAACGGTACTTAATTATCTTATCCCAAACCTTTCTATTTCCTCTTGGGCGTTGAAAGGATTAGATCTTCTATCTATGCTTTTCGTTTCAGATACCCTCTGTTCCTTTGAATACCTCTGTGGACAGTTTCTGATTCCACATACAGATTTTTATAAATACCTATGTATAAGGCATTTCTTTACGGCTAATACCCCTTTAAACCTTGTGGGTAATCGAGAAGTCTTTAAGATCTGGTCACGTCCTCCCCCACAGGGTACACGATTGCAGCCGGTGTATATGATTCTTGGAGATAAGGGATCCTTTGTTAAGACGACTCCACTTCTTACCTGGGAGAAAGAATTGGGGACGGTTTTCTCTGGTGAGCAGTGGTCTTCGGCTTTTTCCTTTATCTCCGGGAATATTCGATGCACTTTACATTATGAGTCTCTGATGAAAACCATATTGAGGTGGTATTATACTCCTGACCGTCTAAGCCATCTCTTTCCTGGCTCTCCATCTCTGTGCTGGAGGGGATGTGGACAGAGAGGCACACTATATCATGTCCTGTGGTCTTGCCCTAGGCTACAGGATATATGGAGTATCATATTCTCTATTGCCTCGGACCTGTCGGGTCTCCGTCTCCTGCCCTCCCCCTCACTAGCCCTTCTGTGGATTGATTTGACTAAGATACCCTGTGACTCAAGGGTGGTACTTGGTCATCTCTTCCTCTCAACTAAACTGGTTATAGCGAAAAATTGGAAATCCCGGAACGTTCCTAGTTGGAGGGAGGTTATTCGGAAACTAAACTCAACCTATATACATGAGATGGTGATGGTGGGATCAGGAGACACATTAGTGAGGTTTGAGAGGGATTGGAGTAAGTGGAGGTCTTCTCCTCTTGCAGTACCATATCCTAATTAAGATGTTTGTAGGATATATTGCTGACCCGTTGACAAGATGATATTAGAATGGATTTTTATCTATTTCTTCTTAAATGACTGCACTGTATTTTTCGTTATTTTATTTTATTTTATTTTATTTTACTGTATCTTTTACATTTGTCTGTAGTACATTTACTGTTGTATTGGCTTCGGCTAAATTGTTGCTGCTAATGTGGCTATGAAAAGCATTAATCATGTAGCCGTTTTTTTTTTGCTTTATTTATAATCATGTATGTCTTTAAAATCAATAAAAAATTATCGATAAAATAAAAAAAAAAGAGAGCTATGGCAGTTTGTAGTTTTGCCACTAGGGTGCAGTATTGTACCATTACTGAATACTGGTAGGTTCTCATGCCTATCAGAGACTTTGCATGTAGTCCAAAATGATGTTCTGTTACCTTAATAAAGCTTGGAATATATAAGGGGGTTCACTGACACGGAAAACTGTAGGCTTTAGCTGCCATAATGCCTATCGCAGCTCTCAGTTATCTGTTATGCCAGGTGTAAACACTTTGAGAGGGGGGAGGGGAATTTATCAGCAGCTTTGAGTCCGTTTTTTGGCTTTAAATTGTGCAAACAAAAAAAAACAACAACACATTTTAAGGTTCTTTTACACCGAATGATGTTTCAAGCAATTATCAGGAATGAACCAGATGTTCCCGAGAGCTGCCAGATCATCAGCGGAGATGAGGGCCACATTTACATGCCGCAATCACCTCCGCTGTGTGGGAACAAGCGATCGATACAGCATTTGCTTGTCACCATAGAAAATCATTGTTCCTGCTGATCATTGTTTAGCCAGCGCGGTCTGCTGTACAAGAATAATGATTTTTGAAGCCGGCCGAAGGATAGGATCACCTGATGGACGGGCAGGCACCTTTTACACCAGTTATTGGGAACAGGCTTTTCTACAAATGCCCGATAATCAGCCCGTGCAGAAGGACCCTTACGACGTACTCGCCAACAGTTGGAAAAGTGAGCGTGGTTAACCAGGAGGGGGCATGACTTAAAAAATTTGTTTTAATAATACTATAGCCAGAAGATGGCACAATATTGGTGCAAATAGACTTAGTTTTCTAACTTTTTTTTAAGTGCGAATCTTCATTTAATAGTTTTTTCCTGGAATATTTGGTATGCAAAAGAAACAGCACATCTGAAAAACATACTACACTTGTATGTTATATTAATCCTCAAACTATCCACCCCAACCCAAAAGGGGAAAAGTCATGAAGAGAAAAAAAGGAGTTCAATTAATTAATAATGTATAAAAAGTGGAAAATAAATCAACAACACCATATTAAATTACATTCTGAAACATATCATTCTCTTAAAAATTGGACTTTGGCTTTTAATCCATGGGTTCCACAGCTGGGAAAAATTGTTAACTCTATTTTTCTCTGAAATCATAGCTTTTTAAAATGTGCTGTATGACCTTATTCATCTGCTCCGTTCTTAAATGATGGAACCTAGGTTACAATCCAGTAAATTACTATTAAATAGGGTTTCTGGGTGTTTAATATTGATGACTTCTTCACTAGACAGGTCATCAATATCAGATCAGTGGGGATTCGACTCCTGGGACCATTGACGATCAGCTATCTGAAGAGGCTGTGGTTTGCTCCTAAATCTGTTAAGGGTCCAGATGAATCGGGCCTACTGTCCCAGCTAAACATTTAGGACACTTGTCCATCCTTCTATTATCCATACTGACTAATTTAATATGTATATAATAAAGTCTGACGGGGTCATTTACAAACCGGATTCCCAAAAAGTTGGGACACTATACAAATCGTGAATAAAAACTGAATGCAATGATGTGGAGGTGCCAACTTCTAATATTTTATTCAGAATAGAACATAAATCACGGAACAAAAGTTTAAACTGAGAAAATGTACCATTTTAAGGGAAAAATATGTTGAATCAGAATTTCATGGTGTCAACAAATCCCCAAAAAGTTGGGACAAGGCCATTTTCACCACTGTGTGGCATCTCCCCTTACAACACTCAACAGACGTCTGGGGACCGAGGAGACCAGTTTCTCAAGTTTAGAAATAGGAATGCTCTCCCATTCTTGTCTAATACAGACCTCTAACTGTTCAATCGTCTTGGGCCTTCTTTGTTGCACCTTCCTCTTTATGATGCGCCAAATGTTCTCTATAGGTGAAAGATCTGGACTGCAGACTGGCCATTTCAGTACCCGGATCCTTCTCCTCCGCAGCCATGATGTTGTGATTGATGCAGAATGGGGTCTGGCATTATCTTGTTGAAAAATGCAGGGTCTTCCCTGAAAGAGATGACGTCTGGATGGGAGCATATGTTGTTCTAGAACCTTAATATATTTTTCTGCATTGATGGTGCCTTTCCAGACATGCAAGCTGCCCATGCCACACGCACTCATGCAACCCCATACCATCAGAGATGCAGGCTTCTGAACTGAGCGTTGATAACAACTTGGGTTGTCCTTGTCCTCTTTGGTCCGGATGACATGGCGTCCCAGATTTCCAAAAAGAACTTTGAATCGTGACTCGTCTGACCACAGAACAGTCTTCCATTTTGCCACACTCCATTTTAAATGATCCCTGGCCCAGTGAAAACGTCTGAGCTTGTGGATCTTGCTTAGAAATGGCTTCTTCTTTGCACTGTAGAGTTTCAGCTGGCAACGGCGGATGGCACGGTGGATTGTGTTCACTGACAATGGTTTCTGGAAGTATTCCTGAGCCCATTCTGTGATTTCCTTTACAGTAGCATTCCTGTTTGTGGTGCAGTGTCGTTTAAGGGCCCGGAGATCACGGGCATCCAGTATGGTTTTACGGCCTTGACCCTTACGCACAGAGATTGTTCCAGATTCTCTGAATCTTCGGATGATGTTATGCACAGTTGATGATGATAGATGCAAAGTCTTTGCAATTTTTCGCTGGGTAACACCTTTCTGATATTGCTCCACTATCTTTCTGTGCAACATTGTGGGAATTGGTGATCCTCTACGCATCTTGGCTTCTGAGAGACACTGCCACTCTGAGAAGCTCTTTTTATACCCAATCATGTTGCCAATTGACCTAATTAGTGTTAATTGGTCTTCCAGCTCTTCGTTATGCTCAAATTTACTTTTTCCAGCCTCTTATTGCTACTTGTCCCAACTTTTTGGGGATTTGTTGACACCGTGAAAATTTGAATCAACGTATTTTTCCTTTAAAATGATACATTTACTCGGATTAAACGTTTGATCTGTCATCTACGTTCTATTACAAATAAAATATTGCCATTTGCCATCTCCACATCATTGCATTCAGTTTTTATTCACAATTTGTTTAGTGTCCCAACTTTTTTGGAATCCGGTTTGTACTAAAGACCAGTGTTTCACAGTAAAAACTCCCCTGGAGGAAGATCCCACCAATTTGTCACAAATACATTTGTCGCATCTTCTGCTGTCTGTTCGCCGGAACTGAAATTTACTCCAGTCAGGAGCCCAAGTAGATTTCTGGTGTAATGTGCACCAGTTTTCTGGTGCACATCTTGTTAAATGAGTCAGACTGCGGAGGTCCCACCCATTTCTCACCAATGTTTTGTAAAAGTGGCAAGAGTGTAGGAGAAAAGCTGAAAAAAGTGACGTCACCGGCTCTTATGGACAGGTTTTAGCACTGCCCTAGCTGTTTTACAGGCTAGGGCAGTGCTAAAGCCTGCCCATTAGTGCCTGTGACATCACCGGGCTCACTGCTGGACGAAAGCCTCTGCCTAGCAGTCCCTATGGAGAGCCCGGTACGTCACCGGAACTCCATAAATGAATGAAATGCTCTTATGCTCATATCAGGGGGGCCGGAGGAGTGAAGACGGGGATATGGCTGGGTTCAACTGTGAACCCAGACAACCTCTTTTAAAATTGTGTTATCCTTGATGACACATTCAGTGAACTATGGGGATGGGGACTTTTTGCCAGTGACGTACGTGGTGCTCTGTGTAGGACAGGGATCAGCATCCTTCGGCACACCCAGTATGCTCCATTCAATTCCCAGCATGCTCCATTCATTTCTTTGTGAATTCTTAGAAGAGCAGCGCAAATATGCATGCTGGGAGTTGTAGTTTCACAACAGCTGGAGTGCCAGAGGTTGACTACTCAAACACAGGACCTAAAGACAGCAATGGGGCAGGCAGCAGTACTCTCACGTGCCCCCTCCTGCTCTGGGCCATGCCATTTGCCCCACCATTCCAGCTGCTCATATCCGCCCTGGTCCTAGTATGGATCGGGGTTAAACATTGTTAGATTCCTTTCCTTCATGTAACAGCAATACAAACTCTTCCAATGTATTCTGATTTCATAGCTTTACTGCATCTTCGGCAAGTAATACCTGCACCCACACAATAGCTAGGACAGGCGGTCCGGTTGAGCGCTCTTCTTTCTGACTCTCGCTTCTAGTGAAATATTGAGCAGGTGCTTAGCTGTTCGGAAATGCCTAGAAATATATGCCTAGGTACGAGCCCTGGAGAACAGTCAGTCCACCAGCGTTCAAAGCTCTTCTCAACTCTCTAATCATCAGTAAATGTCTAAGGCAGCCTATGAATTTGGGATCACAAAAGTGGCAGACAAGAACTTCATGATCATAAGACAAACACTGCTTTGACTAAAATGTCAGGTTTGATGCGTCTCCTTTGAAAGTAACAACATGTTTCTACATTGAGTCCGGGAAAATAACTGAACACCTGCAAAGAAACCTGGTTCCTTCCCATCACTATTTACTATCTTTCTATCTATTTACTATCTATCTATCTCCTAAATATCTATCATCTATCTATTTACTATCTATCTATCTCCTAAATATCTATCATCTATCTATTTGCGATCTATCTCCTAAATATCTATCATCTATCTATTTGCTATCTATCTCCTAAATATCTATCATCTATCTATTTGCTATCTATCTCCTAAATATCTATCATCTATCTATTTGCGATCTATCTCCTAAATATCTATCATCTATCTATTTGCTATCTATCTCCTAAATATTTATCTATATATCTTCTACCTGTCACTATTCATCTATCTCCTATCTATCTATCTATCTATCTATCTATCTATCTATCTATCTATTATATTCAGATTATATCATAAATATACCTTGTATTTTTGGATTAAGTTCTGTTATAGTTCCAGATGCAGTATATAATTGTTTTTCACTTGTATCATTTGTACGTTTTCGCCCCATTATTTCTTCGGTCTCTGGGTCACAGTGTGGTTACCTCAGTGAGGAGATTAGTTAATAAGAACATTAAAGCCTTTTTCCACAATAGGTTACATATGGTTTATTTATTAGGAAGCTACAACTATAGAAGGCGACTTAGTGATGTTTTGATGCCTTTCGTTCCATTGAATAGCAGATGAGATGCAATCATTTATTGATGCGGACTCCATATCATTTGAGTGTAAAGGTAAATTGTGGGCGAGGTAATCATATTTTACTAGCACAATTGGATGAGCAACAGAAGTACACAGTGGGGACTTGTGCTTGATAAATATTCATGTAGCATTCATCTGTCCCTCAGTGGATGCCTCATGCCGAGGAGAGTTAAAACTCTTGCACTTAGGCTGCATGTGGTCATTGTGGGGTGTCCGCCCAGCTGATGGCATGGTCCCAGGCTCAGGATGACTCCTTGGAAGCTCCTCTCCTATCTACATTATTTATAGCGCGGTATTAATTATTAAGCTTATCTTATGTTAGCTAACTGCAAATAAATCTCAGTCTACTTTAATTTTAGCTTTACGAAACTATCTATCTATCTATCTATCCATATTTAATCTAATTTATCTAATCTATCCATCCATCCCTCTGTCTATCTAAAATGTAAAGCTTTAGGCCTCTTTCACACGAGCGTGACGGATTGGCTCCGGATGCGTTCAAGGTGCGTTCAGTGAAACTCACACTATTTTGCAAGCAAGTTCAGTCAGTTTTGTCTGCGATTGCGTTCAGGTGTTCAGTTTTTTCAGCGCGGGTACAATGCGTTTTGATGCGTTTCTCACGCGCGTGATAAAAAACTGAAGGTTTACAAACAACATCTCTTAGCAACCATCAGTGAAAAACGCATCGCACCTGCACTTGCTTGCGGATGCAATGCGTTTTTCACGCAGCCCCATTCACTTCTATGGAGCCAGGGCTGCGTGAAAAACGCAGAATATAGAACATTCTGCGATTTTCACGCAACGCAGAACTGATGCTGATTAATGGGTCAGGATTCAGTGCGGGTGCTATACGTTCACGTCACGCATTGCACCCGCACGTAAAACTCGCTCGTGTGAAAGGGGCCTTACTCATTCTCACCAATCCCTCAATACTGTCGTTCTGATGCCCCTTTCTGCTTCCTGGTCCTAGCTTCACAAATGGAATATGTCAGGAGATATACGCTCAGCCACTCATTGGCTGTGACAGGTCACTACTGAAGCCAGTGATTGGCTAGGTTATAAAAAAATATCCAAGATCTGAACATCTGACGGAACACTGTTTAATCGATCAACTTAAAATGGAAGGCGTATAGCACAACTGCAAACCTACCAAGACATGGCCATCCACCTAAACTGACAGCCCAGCCAAGGAGAGCAATAATTAGAGAAGCAGCCAAGAGGCCCATAGTCACACTGGAGGAGCTGCAGAGATCCTCAGCCCAGGTGGGAGAATCTGTCCACAGGACAACTATTAGTGGTGTACTCCACAAATCTGTGAGTGGCAAGAAGAAAGTCATTTTTGAAAGCAAACATAAGAAGTCCCATTTGCAGTTTGCCACAATCCATGTCGGGGACACAGCAAACATTTGGAAGAAGGTGCTCTGGTAAGATGAGACCAAAGTTGGACTTTTTGGCACAATGCACAATCACCCTGAACACACCATCCCCACCGTGAAACATGGTGGTGGCAACATCATGCTTTTCTTTTCTTTAGCAGGGACAGAGAAGCTGGTCAGAGTTGATAGGAAGATTGATGGAGCTAAATACAGGAGGAAACGACTTGTAGCTGTAGTCGCAGAGATAGGTGTTCCTACAGAGTATTGACAGCGGGGGGGAGAGTGCCAGAGTGAATGACGATGAGTCCCTCATCTCTGTGCTCTTGTGCTGAGAGCATGGGGCACGATGATATCACTTGTACGCGTCTGCTGCTGGGGAGAGCGAGTGTGCTCCTCTATTCACCAGGGAAACAGGGAGGTGAGTGTCATTCTACTGTAAGTACACTAAGGGGACATTCTACTATGTGGGGGCACTAAAGGGGCATCACCACTGTGTGGAGGCAGTAAGGGGGCATCACTACTGTGTAGGGGCAGTAAGGGGGCATCACTACTGTGTGGAGACACTAATAGGGCATCAACACTGTCAGGGGGCACTTAGGGTGCATAACTACAGTGTGAGGGCACTGAGAGGGCCTCACTACTGTGTGGGGCATTAAGGGGGCATAACTACTGTGAAGGGGACACTAAGGGTACATGCACACGTTCAGGATTCATGCAAATCTGCAGGTGTTCGCAGGCAAATCCGTGCGGTCAATCTGCATCAATTGGTGCGGATTTTGCGCATGCGGATTTTACTAAGTGAATGAAGAAAATCCCAGCAGGAAAAATAAAATAAATTGACGTGCTGCGGATTTTAAAATCCACACTGCAGGTCAAAATCCGTGCAGAAAAAAATCTGCATCGTGTGCATTGAGAATTTCTAATTCTCATAGAATACAATGTACATGACCTACGGTGTGGATTTTCCTCGCGCAAATCCGCGCAGAAAATCTGTACGCAATCCTAATCGTGTGCATTTAGCCTAAGGGGGCATTATACTGTATCCAAACCAACCAACTGTGGGCAGCTTCTGTCAGGAGTCCAGGGCACTGAGCGGCATGGAACACAGGAATACGGTATAAACAAACAGGAGTTCTCTAGCCACTTGTTCGAATAATTCCCGATCCTTTATTGTAGCTTCACACTAAACGACACATAGGCCGTCCATACCTGTATTGCAGACCGCAAAACCCATTGACTTGAAAGGGTCCGCAAGATACAGTGCAGTGCAGAGCGGAGGCACAGATTGGAAGCCCACAGAAGCACTACGAAGGCTTTTGGGTCCATGCCTCTGCACTGCAAAAGATAGGACATGTCGAACCTATTGCCGTATATTGCGGATCGGACCCATTCAAGTCAATGGGACATCACCGCAATACCGGATTCACGAGGCCGGAGCCGTGCATTGCGGACCACAATTTGCGGTAGGCAGCACGGGCACGGATGGCCTATGGTCGTGCGAATGAGCCCTTAGTGGTAGCCACGGTACAAGCCAGGCGTACAAGAATAGGCATTTTCTATGATAGCGGCAGCTCCGGCTCTAACATGTAATTATCCTTTACCTATAGCCTACTCCTTTAGGGCTCTTGCACACGAACGTATTTTGTTTCCGTGTCCGTTATTTTTTTTTGCAGAACGTATGCGGAACCATTCACTTCACTGGGTCCGTAAAAAAAGCAGAAGTTATTCTGTGTGCATTCCGTTTCCGTATGTCCTTATTTCCATTCTGCAAAAGAAACATGTCCTATTATTGTCCGTATTACAGACAAGGATAGTGCTGTTCTATTAGGGTCCAGCTGTTCTGTTCTGAAAAATACGGAATGCACACGGACGTCATCTGTATTTTTTGCGGATCCGTTTTTTGCGGACTTAGTTGGGCTGCATAACACTGTACACAGGGAAATTGTATTACATGGCTGATAACAATATTCAGTAACCTTCAGACTCCTAGCGGCAGGGGAGGAGAACTCTCACTTGATTTGCGTTTCACTGATTCGCTGTCCATTGGGATGCATTAATGAATTCATTTGCCACATTTATGATTTGCTTTTGGCGAAATTAATTAAAGTGAAATGTTGATCTTGTATTCTATAGATCAGCGACTTGACAACACAGCAGAACACAAGAATTCATTTCCTGGCCTGAATTGTCAGCACAGAGCTCCACTTTGCCATTCAGAGGCGGTGGCTTTGTGGCATCAGCTCCTCATGCCCAGAAGAGAAGGGGATCTCTCCAGATCCTGACCTCCGTCTGCTAAATTGAATGAAAATAATAATATAATAAGTAGGAAAATCATCTGATTTTCTGTTCTCAGAGTGGCAACTTATCATCTATCCACAGGAGGGGTAGAGACTGATATGTGGCCAGATTTGAGCGCAGGATGAGCATGTGCACTGGCGCTGCATTGAAAGTCTATGGGGGAAATTTATCAAAACTGATCTAAGGGAAAAACTGACTTAGTTGCCCATAGCAACCAATCCGATTCCACATTTAATCTTTCAGAGCTGCTTTAGCAAATGAAAGGCTCGATCTGATTGGTTGCTATGGGCAACTAAGCCAGTTCTACTTTACACCAGTTCTGATAAATCTCCCCCTATGGGTCGTGTCTGGCTGCCCCATAGAGTGTGACTGGAGCAGCAGTGTGCACACTGGGTACACAGCAGCCCGGTTTGTGATCATTGGGTGTCCCAGTGGTCAGAGTCCCACCAGTAAGACCCTTGTAACAATCCCGTGGATAGCTCATAAATTGTCATTCTTTAAGGAGCGGTAACAATTTGTATATGTACTGCCATACACTTAGAGCCATAGCACCGCTCACTGAGCCTGGGAACTGTAGTCTCCGCAGCTGATGAACACTGTTGGGGTCATTTATCAAACTGGTATAAAGTAGAACTGGCTGATTCCTCATTTCATTTTCCAAAGGAGCTGTGAAAAATGAAATGAGGAATCTGATTGGTTGCTATGGGCAACTGAGCCAGTTCTACTTTACACCAGTTTGATAAATGGCCCCCATATGTCTATGCTCACTTTTCTTACAAAGTAAGGGCTCATGCACACGACCGTTGTTGTTTTGCAGTCCGTTTTTCACGGATCCGTTGTTCCGCATCTGAGTTTTTTTCCCTCTGATTTAAGTTCTCTTCCGTTTCGTTATTGCACAAAACATATCCGGATGGTTTCCTTATTTGATCCGTATTTGCGGATCAGAAAGAGAAACAGTAACTTATTAATCACCAAACACGTGAACAATATGGGCTCGGCATAGCGTTTCTACAGTATGGATCCACAAAATACGGATGACATACGGATGTGTTCTGTTTGTGTTCCGTATTTTTTGCAGACCTATTGACTTGAATGGGGTCTTGGACCGTGATTTGTGGACAACAATAGTGGATGCACTACCTTTTTGCGGAAGGGAAATACGGAAATATGGAAACGGAATGCACATGGAGTACCTTCTGTTTTTGCGGACCCATTGAAGTGAATGTTTCCGCATACGGTCCGCAAAAACCCCGAACGGAAGCGGAAAGAAAATACGTTCATGTGCATGAGCCCTTAAAGGGAAGGTGTCGTCAGAAAATGACCTATTGTTTAAATCACGTTTTTATGTGAAGCATATCTTTAAAGAATTTTTGGTGATGTTATTTAGAATTTTCCATGTCAATATCTATATAAAAAAAAACATAAAATCCTGCAGTTTTTGCACTGGCTGATAAGCCTAATAATGTGCCACTCTTGATTTGTACAGATCACTGTACTGCAGTTATCTGCTTATGATAACAGGCAGGATTAGAATGACAAATATTACCTATATATACACATATAGATAACAGGATCCACCATTCATAATAGTGATATCACAGCTTATCTACTCCTTCCTGACCTCTGTACATGCCACAGAACATGCCTAGAAAACTCTCCTATAGAAATCAATGAGTCTCCTCCTGTCGGTTGTGTCTATGGCCCATGGTGGCTGCTGTAAATCATATCTCTAAATGCTGTTAAGAACAGCTAAGGCAAGATGGCCGCCCCCCATGGTCACGTTCAAGACTTAAAATACAAAAACCTGCAATCAAAATAAAAACAGGTTAGAAGGAAAAAATATATATTGCTATCTGCTTTTACCTGGAAGAAACATTTTTTGGCTGACATTTCTTTTAATGCCACATAAGGTATGTTTAAAATGTTATAGTAATATTAGATCTCCTTGGGCCTCTTGCACACAAATGTGTGCGCCCTGTGGTCGTGCTGCGGCCTGCAAAATGCACGAGCACAGTCCGTGGGGCAGCCGCAGTGGATCGCGGACCCATTCACTTAAACGGGTCCGCGATCCGGCTGTTCCGTAAAAAGATAGGAGATGTTGTATCTTTTTGCGGAACGGAAGTACGGGACGAAACCCCACGAAAGCACTCCGTAGTTCTTCCGTAGGGTTCCGTTCCCTGCTTCCGTTCCGCACCATTCCGCATCTCTGGATTTGCAGACCCATTGAAGTGAATAGGTCTGCATCCGTGATGCGGAATGCACACGGAACGGCACCTATGTATTGCGGATCCGCAAACGCGGTCCGCAATACGGCCACTGGGCGTACACGTTCGTGTGCAATAAACCATAAAGCTCTTTTCTACTGCAGTTCTCCTTTAATGAATCCAGGAGTAAATAGTAATAAAAAATATTTTTAGTTGATTAAATACGTATTTTTGTGCGGGTTGTAGAAATATTGTACAAACACTAGATGGCGATAATGTGTCATACACAAGCGCATTCTTATAACCTCTATGGATCGCACGTTGTTTATGCCCGCTTTACTAATCCTAATGATATCAGGTCATCCGATTAAATATGGACGGATGAAATCCTCACGCTGCGCAGTTTATTGTGCCACTGCTCCCATACACATTCATCTGAACCTCTTTTTTCCCTGTCTGAAAGGTTTATTTCCATTTCATGATTATTTGAACTGAATTAGTCAAGTCAATTGAATATCAAAGTAGAACAAAAACTAATTGAGCTGAAGTCGTGGTCTGATGAGTGTGTGGGAGATGGGAAAGACATTAAGAAGTTACATTCTGCAAATGACCATGGGCAGAAGCACTGATTTACAGAGGCAATGGCGGCACATTAAGAAATGCCAGGGGCGGCGCACCCTTTCTTCCCTCGGCACCTTGATGTTGGGGCTCCTGTCTGATGGTAGATGGGGTGCCCTTGGTCTTGTGTTTTTTTTGGTGTGGGTGTAAAGGAGAAGATGTTGGTGCTGTGGCCATTAAATGGTGTTGGAGTTAGTAACCAGGCCAGATGTAGGAGAATAAACATCTCTCTTTACTGAAGTGCAGAATGAGGGTTGTAGTACTCCCAACAGAAATCAGAACATAATTCCAGCACTTCACAGTGCAGGTTTTCCACAGTGGTTCTGAATGGGTATAGGCCAGGTTTGAGAATTTGGAACTCCTTCTCTACAGAATCTGATATAAGCAAGAACACTTTTAAAATGATAGTTGTATGGTTCACCACTGTGGTGTACAGGTTTAAAGGGCTTCTGTCACCCCACTAAAGTGATATTTTTTTTTTGGGCTAGTGAAATTAGTTATATTGCGATATATCACAATATAATTGTGTTACTTACTTTGATCCAGCAGTTTCTGCAAAAAACGAAGTTTTATAATATGTAAATTCGGTCTCTAACAGCAAGTAGGGCGGCTACTTGCTGCTAGCTGCTGCAGAAATCCGCCCCCTCGTCGTGTTGATTGACAGGACCAGCCGGGATCTCCTCCTCCGGCCAGCCCTGTCGGCATTTCAAAAATCGCGCGCCTCTGTTGATTCGGCGCAGGCGCTCTGAGATGAGGAGGCTCGTCTCCTCAGCACTCCCTCAGTGCGCCTGCGCCGATGACGTCTTCTATTTCGGTGATGTCATCGGCGCAGGCGCACTGAGGGAGTGCTGAGGAGACGAGCCTCCTCATCTCATAGCGCCTGCGCCGAATCAACAGAGGCGCGCGATTTTTGAAATGCCGACAGGGCTGGCCGGAGGAGGAGATCCCGGCTGGTCCTGTCAATCAACACGACGAGGGGGCGGATTTCTGCAGCAGCTAGCAGCAAGTAGCCGCCCTACTTGCTGTTAGAGACCGAATTTACATATTATAAAACTTCGTTTTTTGCAGAAACTGCTGGATCAAAGTAAGTAACACAATTATATTGTGATATATCGCAATATAACTAATTTCACTAGCCCCAAAAAAAAAAAATCACTTTAGTGGGGTGACAGAAGCCCTTTAAGGTGCGACTGGCCAGGTCATGTCTAAGGGTGGATGGTGTCTTAGCAGTATTCCCCTCACAGCAGTAATGTCTATAGCTTTTGATAGCAGAGTAATTTGCTGACTCCATTTGCTTGGGCGTTACAGATCCTTGATGTTTCTGTCCTGGTAGATCGTGCAGAGATGTTTGATCTCTGTAGCTTGGCGCCTAGTACTGAGGGGCGAACACATGGACCACCTCTCACTTCCTCTGCAAACTAGAAACTTAACTAGACTAAGCTAGGGATGAAGCTAACCAGTCCACCTCCCAGCCTTCTCCAGTGGCTGTAGCAGGCTTGATTAACCCCGTAGGGCCCATATAAAAACCATGCTGGGTATCCATGGCATTAAATGACATAAATATTATACATACACACAACTCTGCATACGTGAATGCTTCAGGCTGTTTTTATATACTGTAAATCTGTATGCCTCGCTCCACTAATCCCCTGCGCTGTGCACTGTGGGGTTAGGCAGAGAGAGGCAGTCACACAGCAGTGCGATGCATCATCCCCCCCCCCCCTCCTAGAACAGTCAGCTTGCAGCCCAGGCTGGTTTCGCACCCCAAAGTCTGAACAAATGACTGAGGTAGTACAGTTAGGCTGATGGGGAAAGTGACTTGACTCTTGGTGGAGGCTGCAGCTTAAAATCCCTGGAAGATAGCCAAACATGGGCTCACAACATCTCAACACAGAAGGGAGAGGGAGCAGTTTCCTCCATGTCTTCCCACGGCCTAGGGATTTTTAATAAAGGTACAGTACACATTTATATAATATTTTCAAAAGTGTCATTTAAAAAAAATGGACAACCCCTTTTAGTATTCTTCGAGCAGTTCTGCTTCTGGTATCATGATTCTGTTCAATCAGGTTTACAGTTTCTTTGCTGCCTAATTAAAAGGAGTCTGCACTTTGTTTTAACTAATGATCTATCCTCTGGATAGATAATCAGCCTCTGATCGGTGGGGGTCCGACACCCGGGACCCCCGCCGATCAGCTGTTTGAGAAGGCTGCGGTGCTCCAGCAGCGCCACGGCCGTCTCACTGTTTACCGCTGGCCCAGTGACGTCACGACTAGTATCACTGGCCTGGACGCGGCTAAGCTCCGTTCACTTGATACAAGTCGTGACGTCTCTGGGCCTGCGGTAAACAGTGAGATGGCCACGCCGTTGCTGGAGCGCCGCTGCCTTCTCAAACAGCTGATCGGCAGGGGTCCCGGGTGTCAGACCCCCGCCGATTAGATGCTGATGATCTATCCAGAGGATAAATCATCAGTTTAAACAAAGTGCAGAACCCCTTTAAGTTATAATTATCTACTTAGGCTATGTAGTTTATCACTGCCATCTAGTGGCAAAAGTGAGTGGCAGCTTTACCCAGGTTATGTAAATCACTCAGGCAGGAAGTGACCCTTGGTTTAGGAAGTGTCTTCAGCCATTATACACTCACCTAAAGAATTATTAGGAACACCATACTAATACGGTGTTGGACCCCCTTTTGCCTTCAGAACTGCCTTAATTCTACGTGGCATTGATTCAACAAGGTGCTGATAGCATTCTTTAGAAATGTTGGCCCATATTGATAGGATAGCATCTTGCAGTTGATGGAGATTTGAGGGATGCACATCCAGGGCACGTAGCTCCCATTCCACCACATCCCAAAGATGCTTTATTGGGTTGAGATCTGGTGACTGTGGGGGCCATTTTAGTACAGTGAACTCATTGTCATGTTCAAGAAACCAATTTGAAATGATTCGAGCTTTGTGACATGGTGCATTATCCTGCTGGAAGTAGCCATCATTACACCACCACCACCAGCCTGCACAGTGGTAACAAGGCATGATGGATACATGTTCTCATTGTGTTTACGCCAAATTTGGACTCTACCATTTGAATGTCTCAGCAGAAATCGAGACTCATCAGACCAGGCAACATTTTTCCAGTCTTCAACAGTCCAATTTTGGTGAGATTGTGCAAATTGTAGCCTCTTTTTCCTATTTGTAATGGAGATGAGTGGTACCCGGTGGGGTCTTCTGCTGTTGTAGCCCATCCAAGGTTGTGCGTGTTGTGGCTTCACAAATACTTTGCTGCATACCTCGGTTGTAACGAGTGGCTATTTCAGTCAACGTTGCTCTTCTATCAGCTTAAATCAGTCGGCCCATTCTCCTCTGACCTCTAGCATCAACAAGGCATTTTCGCCCACAGAACTGCCGCATACTGGATGTTTTTCCCTTTTCACACCATTCTTTGTAAACCCTAGAAATGGTTGTGCGTGAAAATCCCAGTAACTGAGCAGATTGTGAAATACTCAGACC